>NW_026525093.1:45000-75000 GCF_943734705.1 Anopheles coustani | reverse complement strand
ATGTGCCCTCTTCCACATAGGGCAAGCTAGAATGAACTATCTTACCCAGGACCGCCGAAGCGGCGTGGACCAGTGGAGGACTACACAATCATGAGGTTTGATATCGACTTGTGTGTTTCAATAGGGTACCGATGGTATGTTTTGAACCGATTTGATTTAGCCATTCTGAAGTCATCACTTGGTTGAAGCGCTGAACTAGGGAGGGGCATCGTTTACATATATATTGGTTTTCGCATGCTCTACTAGGTTAATGTCATGAGGTTGGCTATCGAGCATGCCCAAGTGATGACTTGATTGTGTGCTTGCTTGAATTCTTCACATTTCATACCATCGGTTAGTTGTCGAATCATTCCTCGATCATAACCTTCGTTCTTGGTTCATGTATGCTCTCTTCCACATAGGGCAAGCTAGAATTAACTATCTTACCCAGGACCGCCGGAGCAGCGTGGACCAGGGGAGAACTATACTTTGTCTTGTATGCCCTCTTCCACATAGGGCAAGCTAGAACTAACTATCTTACCCAGGACTGCAAAGCAGCGTGGACCAGTGGAGGACTATACTTTGTTCATTACACCACAGTATTAAGTATGGTGTCCTCTTCCACATAGGGCAAGCTAGAACTAACTATCTTACCCAGGACCGCCGAAGCAGTGTGGACCAGGGGAGGACTCTATACTTTATACTTCACACACTAGCCATACTGAAGTCATCACTTGGTTGAAGCGCTGAACTACGGCGGGGTAATCGTTTACAGGTTATAATCATATAGCTGCATGCTCATTAGTAGATAATGGAATATTGTATGGCAATATGAGCATGCCCAAGTGATGACTTTGTTTCAAGCTCAACAGGTAGGGTATTGAGTCCTCTTCCACATAGGGCAAGCTAGAATGAACTATCTTACCCAGGACCGCCGGAGCAGCGTGGACCAGTGGAGGACTCTATACTTTATACTTCACACCACAGTATTGAGTACGACTTGCATAAAGCCCCTATTGAGAACCACGAGGGCTCTCTCAATGTAGAACCACGAGGGCTCTAGTACCGATTCTCTCGGTACGGCTTGGTCCGTGTTCCTTTATGCTTGTACTCGCAGAAAGTCTCAACCCGGAGGTCTTGACTTTGATTGTCATAGTTGGACTACGACGGGGCATCCGACCATTGCTGATCGAACACCCCTGATTCACCATCTTTCGGGTAGGCGGTACGCGTACCTCCGGACGCGGAAGTCTCAACCCGGAGGTCTTGACTTTGATTGTCATAGTTGGACTACGACGGGGTATCCGACTCATCGAATACCCCAGAAGCACACCATCTTTCGGGTAGGCGGTACGCGTACCTCCGGACGCGGAAAGTCTCAACCCGGAGGTCTTGACTTTGGTTGTCATAGTTGGACTATGACGGGGCATCCGACCATTGCTGATCGAACACCCCTGTTACACCATCTTTCGGATAGGCGGTGCGCGACACCACCGACGCGGAAAGTCTCAACCCGGAGGTCTTGACTTTGTATTGTTGGATAGTCCTCTTCCACTATAGGGCAAGCTGGAAATATTCCATTTTACCCAGGACTGCCGAGGCAGCGTGGACCAGGGGAGAACTTCACGGAATCTTCAGGCATCCATGATTGCCATAGTGCGTAAGCCGCCGCTGTGTGCGTCAACTCGTTCCCCGTGAGGAGGAGTCTAGCCGCCGCTAAAAGACGAAGCATTAAGTGTCCTCATTCCACTATAGGGCAAGCTAGAATGAACTATCTTACCCAGGACCGCCGAAGCAGCGTGGACCAGGCGAAGACTATACTTTATACTTCACACCACAGTATTGAGTACGACTTGCATAAAGCCCCTAATGAGAACCACGAGGGCTCTCTCAATGTAGAACCACGAGGGCTCTAGTACCGATTCTCTCGGTACGGCTTGGTCCGTGTTCCTTTATGCTTGTACTCGCGGAAAGTCTCAACCCGGAGGTCTTGACTTTGATTGTCATAGTTGGACTACGACGGGGCATCCGACCATTGCTGACCGAACACCCCTGATTCATCATCTTTCGGATAGGAGGTGCGCCCACCTCCGACGCGGAAGTCTCAACCCGGAGGTTCGGACTTAGAGTTTTTCCCATTTAAAAGTTTTTCTCTTAGCCATACTGAAGTCATCACTTGGTGAACGATTGAACTAGGGCGGGTTAATCGTTTATAGGTATCATGTGGTTTGCATGCTCTCTTAGGTTAAGGTCATGTGGTTGGCTATCGAGCATGCCCAAGTGATGACTTTGTTTCACGCTTGCTTGATTTCTTCATGATTCCCTGTTATATAGTGTAATCATTCGAGAACAGGGAATCTTTGGTTTTGCTCAACAGGTATTGGATGTCAACTTGGTATCTAGATCGCATTAAGTCTCAACCCTTAGGTTCGGACTTGTATAGTGACATCTTGTTACGGTCTTGAGTCTCAACCCGCAGGTTCGGACTACTTAGTGTTTGATCGAATATAATATGGCAACTTGTGCCTAAGTCTCAACCCGCAGGTTCGGACTTCTGTTTATTTGGCCAATGTATGTATAAGGCAACTTGTGCCTAAGTCTCAACCCGCAGGTTCGGACTTGTGTATTTGTTCGAAGTCATGTATAAGGCAACGTGTGCCTAAGTCTCAACCCGCAGGTTCGGACTTGTTAGTGTTTCGTCAACTTTCATATGGCAACTTGTGCCTAAGTCTCAACCCGCAGGTTCGGACTTGTGTATTTGTTCGAAGTCATGTATAAGGCAACTTGTGCCTAAGTCTCAACCCGCAGGTTCGGACTTGTGTATTTGTTCGAAGTCATGTATAAGGCAACGTGTGCCTAAGTCTCAACCCGCAGGTTCGGACTTGTTAGTGTTTCGTCAACTTTCATATGGCAACTTGTGCCTGAGTCTCAACCCGCAGGTTCGGACTTCTATAGTGTTTCGTCAATTATCATATGGCAACTTGTGCCGAAGTCTCAACCCGCAGGTTCGGACTTCTGGAAGGATCACTTGGCCACTAATGATCCTTCCGCAGGTTCACCTACGGAAACCTTGTTACGACTTTTACTTCCTCTAAATCATCAAGTTCGGTCAACTTCGATAAAGCAGACGCGGTTCACGAGGATCCAGCGAACGATCATCTCCAAAGACCTCACTAAATAATCCATCGGTAGTAGCGACGGGCGGTGTGTACAAAGGGCAGGGACGTATTCAACGCTGGCTGATGACCAGCACTTACTAGAAGTTCCGAGTTCATATGGACCATTGCAATCCATAATCCCTACTAAGTGAGTATTTGAGTGATTTCCCGTTCCTCTCGGAATAGGAGACACGCTGCTACCCACATTGTAGCACGCGTGTAGCCCAGAACATCTAAGGGCATCACGGACCTGTTATCGCTCGATCTCATTTTGCTAAACACAAATTGTCCTGCTAAGCAGCGTACCGTAAGTGCACTTGCGCACACGAACAGCGAAGGTGTCAGGTCATACTCCACCGAAAGGTCCTAACCCGTTCCAATCGGCATCGACGCATTAACGCTGACTGCGTTCTAGTTAGCATATGTGAGTCACGTTCGTTATCGGAATTAACCAGACAAATCAATCCACGAACTAAGAACGGCCATGCACCACTACCCTTAAATTTGAGAAAGAGCTATTAATCTGTCTCACCTCCATAAGTTCGGACCTGGTAAGTTTTCCCGTGTTGAGTCAAATTGAACCGCAAGCTCCATTTCATTGTGGTGCCCTTCCGTCAATTCCTTTAAGTTTCAACTTTGCAACCATACTTCCCCCGGAACCTGACTTTGGTTTCCCGGAAGCTACTGAGAGCACCTGGTTGTAGCGTCTCCCAATTGCTAGTTGGCATCGTTTACGGTTAGAACTAGGGCGGTATCTAATCGCCTTCGATCCTCTAACTTTCGTTCTTGATTAAAGAAAGCATCCTTGACAAATGCCTTCGCTTTAGTTAGTCTTACGACGGTCTACGAATTTCACCTCTCGCGCCGTAATACTAGTGTCCCCAACTACTTCTGTTAATCATTACCTCCGGTCTGAGTACAAACCAATGAAAGATTAGACCAAGGTCGTATTCCATTATTCCATGCAAGATTATTCTAGGGCGTTTGGGCACCCTGCTTTAAGCACTCTAATTTGTTCAAGGTAAACGTGAGCGGTCGAGCTCTATGTTACACTTGCACCCGTTGAAGGGCACACCATGACACAGACTTGGTGCCCTACCACACCATTGAGTCGCAACCAGATTCCGACTTGGCCCACCGACCACGGGTTGACCGGGTCGGCGGAGCCGGACTGTGTTGGACAAGTATCAACTTCGAACGTTTTAACCGCAACAATTTTAATATACGCTAGTGGAGCTGGAATTACCGCGGCTGCTGGCACCAGACTTGCCCTCCACTTGATCCTCGTAGAAGGATTTATGCTCTACTCATTCCAATTATGAAACATCATTAAAGAGTTTCATATTGTTATTTCTCGTCACTACCTCCCCGTCCCGGGATTGGGTAATTTACGCGCCTGCTGCCTTCCTTGGATGTGGTAGCCATTTCTCAGGCTCCCTCTCCGGAATCGAACCCTGATTCCCCGTTACCCGTTGCAACCATGGTAGTCCTCTATACTACCATCCATAGTTGATAGGGCAGATATTTGCGAGATCTGTCGTCGGTGCGAGACCATACGATCAGCATCATTATCCAGACTTCAACTCAATGACACGGAGAACCCGCGATTGGTTTGACTAATAAGTGCACCAGTTCCCGCGAGGGTCCTGGCATGTTGCATGTATTAGCTCTAGATTTTCCACAGTTATCCAAGTAACTAGGTTGATGATCTCGTAAATTATAGCTGTTATACTGAGCCTTATGCGGTTTCACATTAAATCTGTTTGTACTTAGACATGCATGGCTTAACCTTTGAGACGAGCGTATATTACTGGTAGGATCAACCAGAATTCCGACTTTGCGTTCGAATGTTCATTGTCCCATTGCACCCGGAGGAGCAAACACCACGTTCTATATGTTGTCAAGTCCGGTAGCACACGGGAGGCGAGCCCCCGTGCGAACCTCATTGCCCTCGTATCACACACACCCGATGCACCGGACAGGCACTTGAGCGGCATTCGACTCCGCTAAGCGCTCGTGCGCCCGATTGTGCATGCGCTGACGGGGCCTTCATACCCCTACCACAGCGACCTTATGCCAAACTTCCATGAATACTTAGGTGAGCTGACAAGGGCCTTCATTTCCCTACCATCAACTAAAGGACACGCTAGGCGCGTCCGATCATTGCAACTGCGGGGCTTTCATACCCCAATCACCACAGTACGCAATTCACCAGAGTTTAATCACAACCCCCCCCGGACATGGCACACTATTAACTTGCAACAAAACTTAGTGTGTGCCGGGCACATCGGTTCCACAAAATCATTCCCGATGTACCCCAATTGGGGTTGTGAACGCATCCATGGTCCTCTGACACACCCAACCAAGCGTGGATACTACATACCTCAAACACCCAGTACACTAACAGACAAATCAACATATGGTTGCTTTCCCCCAGACATTTGCCAATCACTTGGCACCCGGACGGGAACTCGCTCCTGATTGCGCCAATGCCACCCATTTGCCAAGAGCGAGTTCTGTATGTAGATTTTATTTGGAAAGACAACCGTGTACTGGATATTCTATCCGACGATTACAGATGACGAGTACGAGACTCGACTACACTCACGTATAATACATTTTGGGTCGAGATTGCTTTCGGGGTTTTCGATTGGTCTTGCGCTTGTAAACGTATAACTTTGACTTGTGGTAACCTCGGTATGTTAGTCGATCACGTGGTTGTGAACTGGTAAGGGTGGGCAATCTGTTCACTTGCACTCTGGGTAGGAATAGGTGAGCGCTATAGGTTAAGATCATTGTATGGTTCCATCGTGATGACTTTCGCTAGATAGTAGGATGTTTGGATAGTTATAACGTTTCTGGCCATTTGTTCATAGTGTTCGGTTCATTGAGGAATTCGATTGGTCTTTGCTTCACACAAGTGGTCGATCACTTGGATGTGAACTAGGGTGAGAATAAGGTGTTCACTAGTGCTCTTAGGTTTTGGATCAGTACTGAGCACTTGATTGGTTTCGCATAATATGTATCCATAGTGATGACTCTTTCCAGCTTAAGATTTCGTGACCGGTTTCGAATCCTTCCCACGTTCGCTTTTACTTGGTTAGGTTTTCGAGTGTAGATTTGAAAGCAATCTCATGTATGTATCCCATCTGATATAAGCCACTGACAGTTCATGTCACCTCGTTCAACTCTCGCTGGGTCACAGAAGTATGTTACTGCGCCCATTATCCCTACTCGGATAGGTTCGGTTCGTTCGTTTTATACTACGGTGAGTAAACTCAATTTGTGCATCGCATAGCCATGGAAAGCAAGCTTTCGCGGGCCTCTTCGACTGTTTTGATACGAGCTGTGCCCGTGATGCTTGTCATCCCAGGATACTAGACCCCTTTGGACGACCGCATGACCATCAGAAAGTAAATTCCACGTTCGGTTTATTTGCTACTTCCACCGTTCTAGTACTATGGGGTTGGAACCCCTAACATAAAGTATCTATGTAGAACCACGAGGGCTCTCAATGTAGAACCACAAGGGCTCTAGTACCGATTCTCTCGGTACGCTTGGTCCGTGTTCCTTTATGTTTGTACTCTTGTGTGTATAAAATTCATGTTCGATTTGGGATATTTGCTACTTTCACCTGTGCGCTGTGTATAACTACGGAGAAACTCAATTTGTGCATCGCATAGCCATGGAAAGCAAGCTTTCGCGGGCCTCTTCGACTGTTTTGATACGAGACTGTGCCCGTGATGCTTGTCATCCCAGGATACTAGACCCCTTTGGACGACCGCATGACCAACAGAATGTAAATTCCAGTTCGTTTTTGGATATTTGCTACTGTCACCGTTTGAGTAATATGGGGCTTGAACCCCTAACATAAAGTCTTTGTGTAGAACCACGAGGGCTCTATAGTACCGATTCTCTCGGCACGCTTGGTCCGTGTTCCTTTATGTTCGTACTCTTGTGTGTATAATATTCATGTTCGGTTTGGGATATTTGCTACTGTCACCGTTTGAGTACTATGGGGCTTGAACCCCTAACATAAAGTCTTTGTGTAGAACCACGAGGGCTCTATAGTACCGATTCTCTCGGCACGCTTGGTCCGTGTTCCTTTATGTTCGTACTCTTGTGTGTATAATATACATGTTCGGTTTGGGATATTTGCTACTTTCACCTGGGTCCCGTTCTTCATACAAGTCTGCCTTGCTAATGTGGTAACTTTATAGTGTAGTTCTGACATCCCAATTTTGGGACTTAGCCGATTTTTCATGAATTTCCATATGACCCATAGGGTCCCTTTCTTCATACAAGCTTGCCTAGGGCGATCGGTCAAAACTTGTCTTACTATTCGATTGGTCTTCGCAGTTTCACCCTAGGCAATTCGCCTAGGTCTGTCTTCTTGAGGAGGCCAAAACCCGAAATAAGGAGGTCTGGCCGACCCTGAAACCTCCCCTGTCTTAACTACACTAACCCGATTTTTCAGGGTCCTCAGCGCCATACAACTTTGCCTAGGTCACTTATACTCTTGACTTAGGCCATCTGACTTGGTCCGTGTTTCTTCCTAGGGTTCACCTAGGTACTTTGCCTTGCTTGATGTGGTAACTTTTTAGTGTAGTTCTGACATCCCAATTTTGGGACTTAGCCGATTTTTCATGAATTTCCATATGACCCTAAGGGTCCCTTTCTTCATACAAGCTTGCCTAGGGCGATCGGTCAAAACTTGTCTTACTATTCGATTGGTCTTCGCAGTTTCACCCTAGGCAATTCGCCTAGGTCTGTCTTCTTGAGGAGGCCAAAACCCGAAATAAGGAGGTCCAGCCGACCCTGAAACCTCCCCTGTCTTAACTACACTAACCCGATTTTTCAGGGTCCTCAGCGCCATACAACTTTGCCTAGGTCACTTATACTCTTGACTTAGGCCATCTGACTTGGTCCGTGTTTCTTCCTAGGGTTCACCTAGGTACTTTGCCTTGCTTGATGTGGTAACTTTATAGTGTAGTTCTGACATCCCAATTTTGGGACTTAGCCGATTTTTCATGAATTTCCATAAGACCCTAAGGGTCCCTTTCTTCATACAAGCTTGCCTAGGGCGATCGGTCAAAACTTGTCTTACTATTCGATTGGTCTTCGCACTTTCACCCTAGGCAGTTTGCCTAGGTGTAGCTTCTTGAGGAGGTCAAAACCCAAAATAAGGAGGTTCAGCCGACCCAAAAACCTCCCCTGTCTGAACTACACTAACCCGATTTTTCAGGGTCCTCAGCGCCATACAACTTTGCCTAGGTCACATGTACTCTTGACTTAGGCCATCTGACTTGGTCCGTGTTTCTTCTTAGGGTTCACCTAGGTACTTTGCCTTGCTTGATGTGGTAACTTTATAGTGTAGTTCTGACATCCCAGTTTTGGGACTTAGCCGATTTTTCATGAATTTCCATATGACCCTAAGGGTCCCTTTCTTCATACAAGCTTGCCTAGGGCGATCGGTCAAAACTTGTCTTACTATTCGATTGGTCTTCGCACTTTCACCCTAGGCAGTTTGCCTAGGTGTAGCTTCTTGAGGAGGTCAAAACCCAAAATAAGGAGGTTCAGCCGACCCAAAAACCTCCCCTGTCTGAACTACACTAACCCGATTTTTCAGGGTCCTCAGCGCCATACAACTTTGCCTAGGTCACATGTACTCTTGACTTAGGCCATCTGACTTGGTCCGTGTTTCTTCTTATTGTTCACCTAGGTACTTTGCCTTGCTTGATGTGGTAACTTTTTAGTGTAGTTCAGACATCCCAATTTTGGGACTTAGCCGATTTTTCATGTATTTCCATATGACCCATAGGGTCCCTTTCTTCATACAAGCTTGCCTAGGGCGATCGGTCAAAACTTGTCTTACTATTCGATTGGTCTTCGCACTTTCACCCTAGGCAGTTTGCCTAGGTGTAGCTTCTTGAGGAGGTCAAAACCCAAAATAAGGAGGTTCAGCCGACCCAAAAACCTCCCCTGTCTAAACTACACTAACCAGATTTTTCAGGGTCCTCACCGTCATACAACTTTGCCTAGGTCACTTGCACTCTTGACTTAGGCCATCTGACTTGGTCCGTGTTTCTTCCTAGGGTTCACCTAGGTACTTTGCCTTGCTTGATGTGGTAACTTTTTAGTGTAGTTCAGACATCCCAATTTTGGGACTTAGCCGATTTTTCATGTATTTCCATATGACCCTTAGGGTCCCTTTCTTCATACAAGCTTGCCTAGGGCGATCGGTCAAAACTTGTCTTACTATTCGATTGGTCTTCGCACTTTCACCCTAGGCAGTTTGCCTAGGTGTAGCTTCTTGATGAGGCCAAAACCCAAAATAAGGGGGTTCGGCCGACCTAAAAACCTACCCTGTCTAAACTACACTAACCAGATTTTTCAGGGTCCTCAGCGCCATACAACTTTGCCTAGGTCACTTGTTCTCTTGACTTAGGCCATCTGACTTGGTCCGTGTTTCTTCCTAGGGTTCACCTAGGTACTTTGCCTTGCTTGGTGTGGTAACTTTTTAGTGTAGTTCTGACATCCTCATTTTGGGACTTAGCCGATTTTTCGTAAAATGCCATATGACCCATATGGGTCCTTTCCTTCATATAAGTTTGCCTTGCTTGGTGTGGTAACATATGAGTGTAGTTCTGACATCCCCATTTTGGGACTTAGCCGATTTTTCGTAAAATACCATATGACCCATCAGGGTCCTTTGCTTCATATAAGTTTGCCTTGCTTGGTGTGGTAACATTTGAGTGTAGTTCAGACATCCCCATTTTGGGACTTAGCCGATTTTTCGTAAAATACCATATGACCCATCAGGGTCCTTGCCTTCATATAAGTTTGCCTTGCTTGATGTGGTAACATTTGAGTGTAGTTCAGACATCCCCATTTTGGGACTTAGCCGATTTTTCGTAAAATACCATATGACCCATCAGGGTCCTTTGCTTCATATAAGTTTGCCTTGCTTGGTGTGGTAACTTGTTAGTGTAGTTCTGACATCCCCATTTTGGGACTTAGCCGATTTTTCGTAAAATACCATTTGACCCATCAGGGTCTTTTGCTTCATATAAGTTTGCCTTGCTTGGTGTGATAACATTTGAGTGTAGTTCTGACATCCCCATTTTGGGACTTAGCCGATTTTTCGTAAAATACCATTTGACCCATCAGGGTCTTTTGCTTCATATAAGTTTGCCTTCCTTGGTGTGGTAACATATGAGTGTAGTTCAGACATCCCCATTTTGGGACTTAGCCGATTTTTCGTAAAATACCATATGACCCATCAGGGTCCTTGCCTTCATATAAGTTTGCCTTGCTTGGTGTGGTAACTTGTTAGTGTAGTTCTGACATCCCCATTTTGGGACTTAGCCGATTTTTCGATCCATACCATATGACCCATCAGGGTCCTTTGCTTCATATAAGTTTGCCTTGCTTGGTGTGGTAACATTTGAGTGTAGTTCTGACATCCCCATTTTGGGACTTAGCCGATTTTTCGTAAAATACCATATGACCCATCAGGGTCCTTTGCTTCATATAAGTTTGCCTTGCTTGGTGTGGTAACATTTGAGTGTAGTTCTGACATCCTCATTTTGGGACTTAGCCGATTTTTCGTAAAATACCATATGACCCATCAGGGTCCATTGCTTCATATAAGTTTGCCTAGCTTGGTGTGGTAACATATGAGTGTAGTTCTGACATCCCCATTTTGGGACTTAGCCGATTTTTCGTAAAATACCATATGACCCATCAGGGTCCTTTGCTTCATATAAGTTTGCCTTGCTTGGTGTGGTAACATATGAGTGTAGTTCTGACATCCCCATTTTGGGACTTAGCCGATTTTTCGTAAAATACCATATGACCCATCAGGGTCCTTTGCTTCATATAAGTTTGCCTTGCTTGGTGTGGTAACATTTGAGTGTAGTTCTGACATCCCCATTTTGGGACTTAGCCGATTTTTCGTAAAATACCATATGACCCATCAGGGTCCTTGCCTTCATATAAGTTTGCCTTGCTTGATGTGGTAACATTTGAGTGTAGTTCAGACATCCCCATTTTGGGACTTAGCCGATTTTTCGTAAAATACCATATGACCCATCAGGGTCCTTTGCTTCATATAAGTTTGCCTTGCTTGGTGTGGTAACTTGTTAGTGTAGTTCTGACATCCCCATTTTGGGACTTAGCCGATTTTTCGTAAAATACCATTTGACCCATCAGGGTCTTTTGCTTCATATAAGTTTGCCTTGCTTGGTGTGATAACATTTGAGTGTAGTTCTGACATCCCCATTTTGGGACTTAGCCGATTTTTCGTAAAATACCATTTGACCCATCAGGGTCTTTTGCTTCATATAAGTTTGCCTTCCTTGGTGTGGTAACATATGAGTGTAGTTCAGACATCCCCATTTTGGGACTTAGCCGATTTTTCGTAAAATACCATATGACCCATCAGGGTCCTTGCCTTCATATAAGTTTGCCTTGCTTGGTGTGGTAACTTGTTAGTGTAGTTCTGACATCCCCATTTTGGGACTTAGCCGATTTTTCGTAAAATACCATTTGACCCATCAGGGTCTTTTGCTTCATATAAGTTTGCCTTGCTTGGTGTGGTAACATATGAGTGTAGTTCAGACATCCCCATTTTGGGACTTAGCCGATTTTTCGTAAAATACCATATGACCCATCAGGGTCCTTGCCTTCATATAAGTTTGCCTTGCTTGGTGTGGTAACATTTGAGTGTAGTTCTGACATCCCCATTTTGGGACTTAGCCGATTTTTCGTAAAATACCATATGACCCATCAGGGTCCTTGCCTTCATATAAGTTTGCCTTGCTTGGTGTGGTAACATTTGAGTGTAGTTCAGACATCCCCATTTTGGGACTTAGCCGATTTTTCGTAAAATACCATATGACCCATCAGGGTCCTTGCCTTCATATAAGTTTGCCTTGCTTGATGTGGTAACATTTGAGTGTAGTTCAGACATCCCCATTTTGGGACTTAGCCGATTTTTCGTAAAATACCATATGACCCATCAGGGTCCTTGCCTTCATATAAGTTTGCCTTGCTTGGTGTGGTAACATTTGAGTGTAGTTCTGACATCCCCATTTTGGGACTTAGCCGATTTTTCGTAAAATACCATATGACCCATCAGGGTCCTTTGCTTCATATAAGTTTGCCTTGCTTGGTGTGGTAACATTTGAGTGTAGTTTCGACATCCCCATTTTGGGACTTAGCCGATTTTTCGTAAATTACCATATGACCCATCAGGGTCCTTTGCTTCATATAAGTTTGCCTTGCTTGGTGTGGTAACATTTGAGTGTAGTTCTGACATCATCATTTTGGGACTTAGCCGATTTTTCGATCCATACCTTATGACCCATAAGGGTCCTTTTCTTCATATAAGTTTGCCTTGCTTCATGTAGTAACATATGAGTGTAGTTCTGACATCCCCATTTTGGGACTTAGCCGATTTTTCGTAAAATACCATATGACCCATCAGGGTCCTTTGCTTCATATAAGTTTGCCTTGCTTGGTGTGGTAACATTTGAGTGTAGTTTCGACATCCCCATTTTGGGACTTAGCCGATTTTTCGTAAATTACCATATGACCCATCAGGGTCCTTTGCTTCATATAAGTTTGCCTTGCTTGGTGTGGTAACATTTGAGTGTAGTTCTGACATCATCATTTTGGGACTTAGCCGATTTTTCGATCCATACCTTATGACCCATAAGGGTCCTTTTCTTCATATAAGTTTGCCTTGCTTCATGTAGTAACATATGAGTGTAGTTCTGACATCCCCATTTTGGGACTTAGCCGATTTTTCGATCAATTCCATATGACCCATCAGGGTCCTTTCCTTCATATAAGTTTCCCAAGACTTAGTGTTTTTTACCTTTGGACACCAATATCACCCTTACGGGTATCTTTGATCTTCGCACCATGTATTGACCAAATGTAGGTCTTGCTATGCCAAACTTATAATTGTTCAACACCAAGTCTCTATCTTGAACCATTAAGGCTCTAACTTGCACCAATTGCTTGGTACTCTTGGTCCGTGTTTCATCGCATACTGACTTCTTGACTTAGTGCTTTTTTCCTTTGGACACCAATATCACCCTTGCGGGTATCTTTGATCTTCTCACTTTGTATTGACCGAATGTAGGTCTTGCCATGCCAAACATATAATTGTTCTACACCAAGTCTCTATCTCGTACCGCCAGCTCGGTACATTCGATAAACCTGCCCTTAAGGCACCCGGGACTTAGTCATTTTTTCACATTTTTCATGATTTTGAGGCAACTTTTCTCGACTTTGTCACCTTATATCACCAAGATCCTTTCCCTTTAGCGCTTCACTCTGTTCGTATGATATTTAGCGCTGACTATCACCTTTCTATCGCTGAGCTCAACTTCTTATTCGGTGCCATAGAGCCAGAGATATTTGGTGTATGCTGTTATAAGGGAAGTTTGTCACTTTTTCAAAGGCCCACTTTGGGACGCCCATATCTCACCTTCAGGTATCTTCGATCTTCTTGTCGTCTATGGACGAAACTTAGGTCTTGTCTTGGCCAACTTATAAATGTTCTACGGCCAAGCCGTATCTCTTACCGCCAGCCCGGTATTTTTGGACATAGTCGGATTTTCGCCTCTCGTGGTAACAATTTCTGACTTTGACTCACAATAACACCCGAACGGTCACATGCTAGCGCTTTGCTTGGTAGGAATTATAGTTAGCGCTACCTTTTCTCTTTCCATCGATACCTTGTTCGTTCCATTCCATGCAATACAGCCGAAGTTATGATGTTTCCCGTTTTCCATATCATGTGGAGCTTATGCTCTGGGAAAACCATCTAACACCTGTACCACCCTTTTGGGTACCACCGATCTCGACACTATGTTCGGGTCAAATATAGGTTATAACATGCCCAACTTATAATTATTCTACACCAAGTCTCTATCTCTTACCGCCTGCTCGGTATTTTACTCGTAAGTCCAATTTTCACAACTTGTACTTTTTGGCCCAATGTACTCGAGTTTCAATTTTGGTAACATTTTTCGACTTTGACGCTTAATAACTTCCAAATCATGCTAGTTAGCGCTTTGCTTTCTTCTAGTCGTATCTAGCGCTGGGTGTTACCTTTCCAAAACATATCCTAGCTCTACAATCCATGCCATACAGCCGGAGCTACATGGTGCACAAGTCAAATCCATTTTAGCCATGTTTCATTTTTGCTAATTTTTGACCACTCGTATCACCCTTCCAGAGTGGTCCGATCTTCTCGCTTTCTATGGACGACTTTTAGGTCTCGTAGAGGCAAACTTATAAGTATTCTACGTCAACCCGCTATCTCTTACCGCTTGCTCGGTATTCTTGGTCTTGTGTGATTTTTGGCCATTTTGGTATTATTTTTCCACTTTGTCGCTTAATAACTCAGTTTTGCTCAACACTTAGCGCTTCGGTTGTTTGGGATTATAGTTAGCGCTCGGTTCGACCTTTCCAACACTGATCTAAGCTTGTCGATCCGTTCCATACAGCCTGAGTTATTCGCGATACCGTGTTTCAATCCATTTCTCAAGTCTCGTTTTGGTCCAACTTTGAACCAGCCATATCACCCTGATGGGTACCTCCGATCTTCTCGCTCTATATTGGCCAAAGTTAGGTCTTGTGGTAACGTACTTATGATTGTTCTACGCCGTGTTCGTAGCTCTTATCGTTCGCCCGCTATTTTCGATCATAAGGTGAATTTTCGCCTCTAAACCACCATTTTTCACCTTTGCCCTCTAATATGACCGACTTGCTCAACACCTAGCGCTTCGCTTGGTAGGACACATAGCTAGCGCTCGTCAAGACCTTTCCAACGCATATCCAAGCTTTCCGATCCGAGCCATACAGCCTGAGCTATAGGCGATACCGTTTTTCCCATTTTCTTGGTCACACGCACTTTAGGGTACCCCTTTTTGCCTTTGACCCTTAATACCTCCTCCGGGTCACTAGTAGGCGCTCAGCTTGGTAGGAAACATAGCTAGAGCAGGCCTTCACCTTTCCAAAACTGCCGAAAGTGTACCGATCCGACATCTAGAACCAAAGTTATGGTCATTCCCATCATGCTCTACTTTCATGGTCAACCTCCACCAAGCACACCTAGGTTGGACCAACTTTCACCAACTCATCTCGAACCCCAAATTTGCTTCGACCTACTAGGTTTCCCTAGTAAAGTGGTCAAAACATCCATTACAACACGACTGGTCTTTCTGGTGGTCGACCTAGGCGACTTTGTTCGACGACCACCACCCCATGGAACTAAAAGACGTCCCTTGATACGGACCACCGATACATTTTCCGGCCTGTCTAAACTACACTCATCGAAATTTTTTTGGGTCCCCACCGTCATACAAGTTTGCCTAGGTCAAGTTTTTCTTCCGGATCGGCCGCGGACCTCACTTTTCATTATCTAGGGAGGCCATAGGGCCCCAAAAGGGGTTTTTTAAAATTTTCGACACTTTCGACTTTGGTCGGATTTTTTCCGATTTTGGTCCGACCTAGGGACTTGGTGGTCCAAGGAGCCTCGGGACCAAACTTTTTTCTCAGGGGTCCCTACCTCCATACAACTTTGCCTAGGTCAATTTTTTGTTCCAAATCGACCGCGGATTTCACTTTTCAATATCTGGGGCTCGTGTAGAGTCCGAATATGAGGTTTTCTCATTTTTCGACATTTTCGACTTTTTTCGACTTTTTTCGGGTTTTTCGACCTAGGGGTCCGCCGAACAAATTTTGGGTCAAAAATTTTTATTGAACTAGTCGAAAGTACGCAAAAAGATAAGACTTTTTGCCGAAGACACCATGCCCCGGAACCGACTCCTTCCCCTTCAAAATTGGGGACAAACGTGATTTTTGAAACTTTTCCTTAGGGAGCCCAAGACTTAGAAAATTTTCAAATTCTCGATTTTTCGATTGCGAGCTAGCGCTTTGCGGTCTTCGGCAATGTTGTAGATCTCGACGAGATAAGACTTTTTGGTCAAGGGACATTTTGCCCTCCGACCCCTCCTTCCACCCGCAAATCGCCCCCCAAAGTGCAATTTTTGCATTTTCACCTCTTTGCACGCACTGTTCGGCCCAAATGGCCACTTTCTATGGGTCTGAGCGCTTTGCGGTCTTCGGCAAACTTTTAGAGCGTACCAAGCCCTAATTATAATTCTTCTACACCACCTTCGTACCTCTTCATCCCTGGCCGCTATTCGCGTACCAAGGTAATTTTTGTTCATTTTGTCAACATTTTTCATCTTTGACTGCTTATATCGGCCTTGCCATGAACCGATAGCGCTTCGCTGTGTTCTAACGTAAGTTAGTACTACTCAATACCTTTCCAAATCATGTCTTAGATTGTCATTTGCTTGCTTACAGCCGGAGCTATGAGCGATACCGTAAAAAGTACCGAAACTTGGAAAAATCCTTGGATCGACCATATCCCCCCTTTGGGGGCCAGATATCGAAAAAAGTTCTGATTCAAAAAGTTGCGCCTTAACGTGTTCTAGTTATGCCTAGAACATTTCACTTCGCTAGCTGGCCTGCAACTTAGCCGTAATTGGGATTTTAGGGTGTTCATGGAGGGTCCATTTCCTGCGACTTGGTATCTTTTGGGCCCTATGTTTCTCTAATATCTCCACGAGTTTTCCAGGTAGCCTTCTCATACTTTTAGGGTGCCTAGAGCACCTCAAGACCTTTCCAACGCTATGCCGTTCGCCTCGCTCGGACATCTACAGCCGAAGTTATTCGAGGTACACTGTACCTTACCCTGTTTTCTCAGTACTTGGTCGAAAATTTCGATCAGCCATATGACCGACTTGGACAACCCTGAGCGGGTTGGCCCCATATAACTAAACTTTCGTCTCGTGTAGGCAAACTTATAAATGTTCCACGTCAACTCGCTATCTCGTACCGCCTTGACGGTATACTTGGTCCAAGGGCCATTTCCAGCGACTTGGTCGCAATTTCGCTCTAAGTTTCGCTAATACCTTCGTCCGTGGACATGGTGATTTTTTGTTCGTATTTTTCCTTGATAGTCCCACTCAAGACTATTCCATACCAGAGCCAAGCGTCCCGCTAAGTGCCATACAGCCTGAGCAGTAATTCATGAAAGGTACCTCTACCAGTTTTTGCCATACTTGGGTACAAACTTTGTATCGCCCATATCTCCACTTTGGAGGCCAGCCAGCACCTTGGCCCCATATACTTTTTTGTTGTTCATACCATGCACCAAATATAATTGTTCTACGTCAACTTGCTATCTCTTCTCCAACTTGCCGTTATTCTTGGTCCAAGACCCATTTCATTCGTTTTTGGACCCATTTTGCTATATGTTTCACTAATAGCTTCGGCCATGGACAAGCTGATTTTCTACTTGTATTTTTCCTTGATAGTCCCACTCAAGGCCATTCCAAAACACACCGCAACTTGTCGCTCGGTGGCAAACTGACCGAGTTATAATTCATGAAAGTTACCTCACCTTGGTACACCACGTGGTCGGCCCAAACCATAAACCGACCAAACGACCGACTTGGAGCACCCTGATCGGGTTGCCCCCATATAATGAAAGTTGCGTCTCTACACGCCCAACTTATGAATATTCTACGCCAAGTCGCTATCTCTTACCGGTAAGCCGGTATTCACCTTCCAAGGGTGATTTTGGTCAAGTGCCATTTCCTGCGACTTGGTCCCCGAATTGGACCATCATCACCTAATATCTCCATGGTCTTTCAACTCAGCCTCATGAAACTTTCAGGGTAGATAGGTCTCCCCAAGACCTTTCCAACGGTATGCCGTTTGTCTTGCTCGGCCATCTACAGCCGAAGTTATTAATGGTACTTGGTACCTTACCCTGTTTTTTCCATACTTGTTCGTACTTGGGTACAAACTTTGGATCGCCCATATCTCCACTTTGGAGGCCAGCCAGCACCTTGGCCCCATATACTTTTTTGTTGGTCATGCCATGCACCAAATATAATTGTTCTACGCCAACTTGCTATCTCTTCTCCAACTTGCCGTTATTCTTGGTCCAATTCCCATTTCATTCGTTTTTGGACCCATTTTGCTATATGTTTCACTAATAGCTTCGGCCATGGACAAGCTGATTTTCGATTGGTATTTTTCCTTGATAGTCCCACTCAAGACCATTCCAAAACACACCGCAGCTTGTCGCTCGGTGGCAAACTGACCAAGTTATAATTCATGAAAGGTACCTCAACTTGGCACACCACGTGGTCGGCCCAAACCATAAACCAACCAAACGACCGACTTGGAGCACCCTGACCGGGTTGGCCCCATATAATAAAAGTTGCGTCTCTACACGCCCAACTTATGAATATTCTACGCCAAGTCGCTATCTCTTACCGGTAAGCCGGTATTCACCTTCCAAGGGTGATTTTGGTCAAGTGCCATTTCCTGCGACTTGGTCCCCGAATTGGACCATCATCACCTAATATCTCCGTGGTCTTTCAACTCAGCCTCATGAAACTTTCAGGGTAGATAGGTCTCCCCAATACCTTTCCAACGATATGCGGTTTGCCTCGCTAGGCCATCTACAGCCGAAGTTATTCATGGTACTTGGTACCTTACCCTGTTTTTTCCATACTTGTTACTTGGGTACAAACTTTGAATCGCCCATATCACCACTTTGGAGGCCAGCCAGCGCCTTGGCCCCATACACATTTTTGTTGGTCATACCACGCACTAGTTATAAATGTTCTACGCAAGCTTGCTATCTCTTCTCCAACTTGCGGTTATTTTTGACTCAAGTCCCATTTCCATAGTTTTTGGTACCAATTTGCTCTATGTTTCGCTAATAGCTTCGCCCAAGGACTTTGTGATTTTTTGTTCGCATTTTTCCTAAATAGTCCCACTCAAGACTATTCCAAATCACACCTTAGCTTGTCGCTCAGTGCCATACAGCAAGAGTTTTAATTCATGAAAGGTACATAACCTTGGTACACCACGTGGTCGGTCCAAACCATCAACCAACCATATGACCGACTTCGAGTCGAGCTAGCGGCTAAGCTCAATATAATGAAATGCGTGTCTTGATGCGGGCTACTGACGGTCTGAACAATGTAGCTCGCTAGCTCGTCTCTAAACTTGTGTTTTGGTCGAATATTGGGTGTTCATGTACCACTTCGGGTAACATGGACTTTGGTGCAACTTTACCACTTGTGCACTTAATTACTTCCCGGTCATTCAAGTCTTTGCCTTCATACTTTCAGGGTAGTTAGGTCTCGTCGAGACCTTTCCATACATATGCCAAACTCATCGATCGGACATCTATAGCCCGAGTTATTCGCGGTACACCGTACCTTACCCTGTTTTTTCCTCAATTGGGTACAAACCTTGGAACACCCATATCGCCCCTTTAGAGACTAGCTGGCACGTTGGCCTCATATAATGATAAGTGCACCTCAACTAGGGCTACTGACGGTCAGAACATTTCAACTTGCTAGCTCGGGCCCACACTTGTGTTTTTCTCGAATATATGGTTCAAGTGTGCCACTTTGGGCACTTTTGGACATTTTGTCCCCACACAACTTTCTTGCCTTGGTAGATAGGGTCTTGTGTTTTTGGGCAAAAAGATGCACCAAGATATGGTCTAACTTTCGTTCTTGTACCGCAAAGCGCTACCTCCAACACCCGAGGAGATAGAAAGTGATTATGTTCGGTATATCGGTCTTCCATGGCCTACTATGGTAAGCCCCTGCAGGTATGCAACCGAAGGTGCTTGGTACATGTATTTGGTGCAAAATCGGTGCAAAGTAGGTGTTTCCTTGATCGGGCTATAACTTTCTTGGTTGATGTTGGATTGCTTTGCGGTCTTCGGGGGATAGTTAGGGAACATGTTGGCCAACATTTTCTTATTCCTCAGCCTGGCCGTACCTCCTACCGTCTAGGCGGTATTCATGCTCTAAGTTGGAACTTGTGTTCCTTCGGGCAACTTTTCTGACTTTGACGCTTAATATCTTCCGTTCATATGCAGTCTAAGCTCTGCAACTCTCAGGAAAGCTAGTACTACTCATTTCCTTTCCATATCAGTCTTTGGCTTGTCGATCCAATGTCTACAGCCTTAGTTATTCACGTTCCCTGTGAAGGTAGGTTTTTGCCCATTTTCCAGTTCATGTGGTAACATTCCCGGACTTTGCCGGCTTTCTCTTCATGTGGTAACTTGCTTGCTTGTGTGGTAACTTGGAAGTGTATGTCTGACAGACCCAATCTCGGACTTAGCCGATTTTTCTCTTCATATCATATGGATCAATCACTAGGCCATCTTGCTTGCTTGTGTGGTAACTTGAAAGTGTATGTCTGACAGACCCAATCTGGGACTTAGCCGATTTTTCTCTTCATATCATATGGATCCATCACTAGGCCATCTTGCTTGCTTGTGTGGTAACTTGGAAGTGTATTTCCGACAGACCCAATCTGGGACTTAGCCGATTTTTCTCTTCATATCATATGGATCCATCACTAGGCCATCTTGCTTGCTTGTGTGGTAACTTGGAAGTGTATTTCTGACAGACCCAATCTCGGACTTAGCCGATTTTTCTCTTCATATCATATGGATCCATCAATACGCCATCTTGCTTGCTTGTGTGGTAACTTGGAAGTGTATGTCTGACAGACCCAATCTCGGACTTAGCCGATTTTTCTCTTCATATCATATGGATCAATCACTAGGCCATCTTGCTTGCTTGTGTGGTAACTTGAAAGTGTATGTCTGACAGACCCAATCTGGGACTTAGCCGATTTTTCTCTTCATATTATATGGATCCTGGACTTAGCCGATTTTTCTCTTCATATCATATGGATCCATCACTAGACCATCTTGCTTGCTTGTGTGGTAACTTGGAAGTGTATTTCTGACAGACCCAATCTGGGACTTAGCCAATTTTTCTCTTCATGTCATATGGATCCTTCACACGGCCTTCTTGCTTGCTTGTGTGGTAACTTGAAAGTGTATGTCTGACAGACCCAATCTGGGACTTAGCCGATTTTTCTCATCATATTATATGGATCCTGGACTTAGCCGATTTTTAGGTTATTATATATGGATCCTGGACTTAGCCGATTTTTCTCTTCATATAATATGGATCCTGGACTTAGCCGATTATTAGGTTATTATATATGGATCCTGGACTTAGCCGATTTTTCTCTTCATATAATACGGATCCTGGACTTAGCCGATTATTAGGTTATTATATATGGATCCTGGACTTAGCCGATATTTCTCTTCATATGATATGGATCCTGGACTTAGCCGATTTTTCTCTTCATATAATATGGATCCGGGACTTAGCCGATTTTTCTCTTCAAATAATATGGATCCGGGACTTAGCCAATTTTTCTCTTCATGTGGTAACGTATGCCAATCGCTCACAAGTCATGGGATAAGGGTACTTGTGTTCTTCCATCTTCTAAGTCCCGCACGGGGACATCGTGATCGCCCCAAGTCCGGAATAGCGCCAAGTCAAGCCCCACGGTGGCCGTGCAGGACCTGTTAGCGGCGGCCCCACTGACAGCACTAATCCGGACTTAGAAATTATATCTTTCTAATCGAACACCACACACGCAACACCACCATACCACCATCTCCTTGCAAGTACCTAAGTACCCGCAACTCCATGGTGAAGGCAATGTCACTCCATCACCAACCTCTTTGCACTGCAAGCACTTGCGTACCCACAACACTCCGAAGAAGGCAACGGCGCGCGATGCTCGACTCCACACACCACACCACACCACACCAGCGATGGCCAGCCAGCCAGCCAGCCCAACTAAGGGCTAACCCACCAACCAACCACCAATGGCCTAGGCCAGCCGGATCCCACCTTCAAGTCCAAGCACAGCCAAGTGCAAGTACCGCCAAGTGTTCACCAACCAACCATCACACCAGGTCAGCCGGCCGGTACCCACCTTCAAGTGCCATTACCCTCGGGTGCAAGCTCAATCAAGTGTTAACCAACCAACCCGGCCAAGGCAGCCAACAGGCCGGCACCCTACAGCACCGACCCGCCATCACCACCTCAACCGTTGACCATGCAAGTGGCCTCGGACAACAGGTGACACCCGAAGTACATCCGAAGAACGTATATCAAGTGTTTGCTCACCAAGTCCTCAACCAACCCCAAGTACCCGGAGGTACCCAGAGTGTTGGATCCGCCAACCCGTCCCGGCACTCCAAGTCCTTGCGAACCCAAAGTGTTTGCCCGGTAGGGCCATTGTATCACAACGCTTGCTACCATGCAAGTGGCCTCGGACAACAGGTGACACCCGAAGTACATCCGGAGAGTGTACAACAAGTGTTTGTTCACCAAGTCCTCAACCAACCCCAGGTACCCGGAGGTACCCAGAGTGTTGGATCCGCCAACCCGTCCCGGCACTCTAAGTCCTTGCGAACCCAAAGTGTTTGCCCGGTTGGGCCATTAGATCACAACGCTTGCTAACCATGCAAGTGGTCTGGAGTATAGGTGATACTGACATACCACCGAGATGGTACATCTAGTATTGGGTCACCAAAACCAAACCAACCCCAAGTATCAACCCGGCATACTCAGAGTGATGGATCCGCCAACCCGTCCCGGCACTCCAAGTCCTTGACGAACCGAAAGTGTTTGCCCGGTAAGGCCATTAGATCACAACGCTTGCTACCCCACGGCGAGCTAAACATGCAAGTGGTCTTAGGCAACAGGTGACACCCGAAATTCATCCGAAGATGGAATATCAAGTGTTTAATCACCAAGCCAGCATCCAAACACCAAGTACCCCGGGAGGACCCGATGCGTTGCGACCATCTCCAAGTTCTTGACGAACCCGCAGTGAAAGGCGGTAAGGCCTCTGGGCCGCAACGCTCGCATGTGTTAACCCGCAAACACCACTGACCGGTCGGTCCACCGCAAGGGTGGGTCCAACTAGTCCACACACGGTATGCCGCATGTGCCCCCCGGGGGGAGCACACCGCACACAACCACCAAGCATGGGTCGCCTGAAAGGATCGAAATGTACATCTCTCTTCAATGCGTAGCGCCCAGCCTGCAAACCCGTCGTTTTCGGGTGGTCTTAGGAGTCGAAACTATTCTTGGAAGATCGGCAAGCACAACGCCTTTTCCCACTTCAGGTACTTCGGCGAGCGCACTCGCGATAGGCTCAGTTTGAGGGTTTCCAATAAATGGAAAGAGTCTATAGAAGACTCAATCCGGTCTCGTGATGTTATTAGCCATCTAGCTAACGACTCCTATACATATACTACCAGCCTGGTTCGGTTACGACCTTAGAGGCGTTCAGGCATAATCCGACGGACGTAGCGTCATACCAAAGTCCGCTCGGACTAGTATTGAGCCATTGGTCCGTACCTGTGGTTCCTCTCGTACTGCACAGGAATTCCATTGAGATAGTACTTGCACACCAGTAGGGTAAAACTAACCTGTCTCACGACGGTCTAAACCCAGCTCACGTTCCCTTGAAAGGGTGAACAATCCTACGCTTTGTGAATTTTGCTTCGCAATGATAGGAAGAGCCGACATCGAAGGATCAAAAAGCCACGTCGCTATGAACGCTTGGCGGCCACAAGCCAGTTATCCCTGTGGGTGAGCTGTCAAACGCTGTAGTGTCAACACGTGCTGAGCGTTGCTCCGTGTTTTTTACAAAAATTTCGCGTAAAAAGTTTAAAGAACCCACGAAAGTTTGTTGTAATCGTTAAAACTAGTGCCAATCTACAGATTAGTAGTGAAAACCGCATTAAAATCATCGATTTCAACGAAAAATAAGAAAGAAAAGTGTTTGTTTACATTTTGTATGGAGAGCGGCCCGGGGCGTAGCCCCATTTGGGACTACGTGTTTTTCGGTTAAAAAAGTGTCCGGATCCTGGCCGGATGTGGTTTTTTAGATGACAGACGGTGTTTTAAAACGAA
Source organism: Anopheles coustani (assembly GCF_943734705.1). Classification (NCBI taxonomy): domain Eukaryota; kingdom Metazoa; phylum Arthropoda; class Insecta; order Diptera; family Culicidae; genus Anopheles; species Anopheles coustani. The sequence continues at coordinate 50,930 of NW_026525093.1, read as the reverse complement.
AGTCAGAGAAAACCGTATGAAAAAAGACGAATTCAGCGCAAAATAAGTGTAAATAAAGTGAGAGCACGCGGTGCAAAAATTTTGGCAGGTGAAGATTCGATCGTCCATTTTCCAGCCGGATTCGGACTCGAAGATCCGAGCGATTTCACCTAAGCCGAATCGGGCTCCGTGTCATCTGATCCAGTTTTTCAAAAAAGGACCGTTGGTGCCGGATTTTCGGGTCGTTCAAATTGACCGTTGGTGGAGTCGGTGGCCGTTGGTTTGAAGTGGCCGTTAATTCAAATCGGTCGGTAATTCAAATTGGCCGGTTATCCAAATTGGCCGGTATTTTTAATTGACCGTTGGCGGCAGTGTGTCCCGGATAGGTGTCCCGGCTGGGGGTGAAATGTTTCAAGTGTCCCGGCTGAAATATTTCATGGACCAACCATCCGGTTGAAATGTTTCAGTGAAACTTTTCAAGGTGTCTCGGCTAAGAGTGAAATGTTTCATGTGTCTCGGCTGAAAAATTTCGAGGTTCGATCATCCCGGTGAAATATTTCAGTGTGTCTCGGCTAAACTTGGTTCCGAAGTTGGCCGCCAGGCGGCGCCACCAGTACCAGCGGATTGCCAGCATTGCCACCAGGCGGCGCTTCGGGTCGTGGCGGGTGTCTCGGCTCACGGAGATTTCGAACACTGTTACCAGGCGGCGGCACTGGTGCTGAGCTTTTCAACGTCACAACCAGGCGGCGCCTTCAGTTCATCAAGTGTCTCGGCTGGTGGAGATCACCGGTTATCACAACCAGGCGGCACTCTGAGTTTTATGGCGAGTGTATCGGCTGGCGGTTTGCGGATTTGTCAACCAGGCGGCACCTGATCGCAGAGAAGAACTGAGATATAAGTTCAGATTTGGAAAGGGGAAAAAGATTGGTTTGGCCTTTTATTTGTTGGAGTTTCTATTTCGCACCGGTACTTGGCCTTCCTCCACTCCCCTTCCCCTTCCCACCTTCCCTTCCCAGACACTCCACCCTGGCTCTCCGCAACCTAACCCACTGCCCACAGCGATTTTCAGGGTTGCAGTAGGGGAATGGAGCAGGCATCGGGGGAGCCTTCGACGCGTCGGTCCGTCAGGCTCCGGTCCACCTGCGACGCTACCGCGCCATCGCCGAAGGACGACGGGGACAAAGTGATGACATCATCGGTTGCGCTGCCGTTGACTCGGCAGCGAAAGGGAGGCAGTGTCGCGCCATCGACTGCGACGCCCACTCGGCCGGTGGTGGTGGTGCAGCGGATGGCCCTGCTAGCCAGTGATATGGAGATTTCAGAGGAGAGCGACGAGGACGAGCTCAACTCAACCGTCGTCCAGCAGGTGGCCGAAGTCCCGCAGCAGGAGCCGACTATCGCAAGCCTCAGCAGCGAGTTGAGGGAGCTCCGGGCAACCGTCGAGACTCTCCTCGCTAAGGTTAGCGAGATGGAGACGGGCCGGGCGACGGCAAAGGATGGCGACGCGGAGCTGAAGACAAAGCTGAAGTTGTTGTCTCGTGAAAATCAGGAGCTGAAGCGAGACAACATTAGCCTTCGTGAGCGTGCGGCAGCCAGCGAAAGAGAACTTATGCTGCTCCAAAGTGGACTCCACTCGATGGGAGAGTTGGCGGTAGCTACGCAGCAGCAACAACAACATGTCGTCGACTCCAGTGCTGTTGGGCAAAGCCAGCATCCACCTGGCGACACTCCCAAACGAAAGCGGACCCGGGCAAGGCGCGGCAAGAAAAAAGAGGGCGAACCGACGGGCATGAACGAAGTCATCACGCCTGATGTCCCCGAGATCCCGGTCGAGGCCGTCTCGTCCCAGGCCATGGCTCCAGAAAAGCCAAAACCGAAGGCAAAGAAAGCAGCGGCTGTGGCAACCAAGGTGCATGCGCAACCAGCATCCTTTGCTAAAGTCGTGGCCAAGGGAGACAAGAGAGCAGCACCACAGAAAGCGGGAAAGAGCGCTGCTAAAGTGGAGAGGCCTGCGGTGATCGTCCTCGAGGCCAACGAGGGCAAGGCCTTCCTCGACACATACAAGGCAGTGCGTTCCAAGACCAATGTGGATCAGTTCGTGGCGAGGGTTTGCCGCACAGGGGAGCGGAAGCTGTCGCTGTGGCTGAAGCCGAACACGGACTGCGAGAGTGTGCTGGCCGATGTCAGCGAAGCCATCAAGGAGGATGGAGTGGCCCACCTCCTTGTCGACAAGCAGACGGCAGCGATCACAGGAATCGACATGCTGGCGACTGTCGACGACTTGATTTCGGCGATTAAGCGGCAGGCGGGGCTGACGGTTCCGGGCGAGGCAGTTCGGCTGTGGCGGCGGTACGACGGGCTGCAGAAAGCCCATATCAAGCTGCCGCGCGGGCAGTGCCAGCTTCTCGACGGTCACCGGGTCACCATAGGGAACACGAGTTGCGTCGTGCAGGCGCTCGCATCGGTCCCTGCAGGAGAGCAGCTCTGCTACCGCTGCTTTGGCAAGGGGCACCGCTCTCGCGAGTGCACCGGCCCTGACTACTCCAAGTGCTGCTTCCGGTGCGGATCGAAGCAGCACAAGGCCAAGGAGTGCAGCTCGGGCCCCAAGTGCCTTACGTGTTCCGGACAACATCAGACAGGTTCACCGGTTTGCAGCGGAAGTAGCCAGCCGTCATGTTCCCGCTAGCTACGAACACCACTGTTAGAGGGCGTGACGCTGGGTTGAAGATCCTCCAGATCAACTTGGCGCGCAGCAGGGTAGCGCAAGACCTCATGCTCCAGACCGCACGGGAGCAAAGGATCGACATTGTGCTGGCGTCGGAGATCTACCGTGTTCCACCCAATAACGGGAACTGGGCGGTGGACTCGACAGCGAAGGCAGCCGTTATTACGACCGGAGCCTTGCCCATACAGCGAGTCTGGGCAAGTAGGGTAGGACTGGTGTCGGTCCAGGTGGCGGGGGTGTCCTTCATCTCTTGCTACGCCCCACCAACACCGGGATGGACGGACGAGGACTACCAGCGGCTGCTCGACGAGATCGATATCGAGGCCAGAGCACACCCCCTCGTAGTCTTGGCGGGCGACTTCAATGCCTGGCACGTGCGATGGGGCAGCGCGAGGACGAAGCCGCGTGGTGAGGATCTCGCCGAGGTCGTCGACCAGCTTGACCTGGCGATCTTGAACCGCGGCAGTGTGCCCACGTTCGTCGGCAACGGCAGTGCTACTGAAAGTGTGGTCGACGTGTCCTTCGCCAGTCCGGCCATTGAACCCGGTAACGACTGGCGGGTGCTCGACACTTTCACCAACAGTGACCACAGATACGTGAGATTCAGCGTATCCGCGACACCAGTCAGCAGCGCTTCACCACACCAGCAGAGGCAACCGCAACAACAGCACCAGCATCGCGACCGGCAGCGACAACGCGAGCAGATTGGACCGAGATGGAAGTTGCGTCAATTCCATCCCGAAGCCTTCCAGATCGCGCTCCAGGCTTCCGGGTTTGCCGAAGCGGCTGTATCACCGGCGACTCTCACCGCTGGACTTACTAGAGCCTGCGATGAGGTGATGCAGAGGGCACCGCCAGCGCAGTTTTTGGTGAGACCGGAAATGTACTGGTGGACGCAGGAAATCGGCCTTCTCAGGGAGCAGTGCAAGTCATCTGAGGATGCGATTTTGACTGCCGGAACTGGTGCACAACGAGAGTTGGCCAGAGAACGGCACAGGAGTTGTAAGAAGGAACTCGCCCGCGCCATCAAGGCAAGCAAGGACCGTAGCTTTGATGAGATGATTGCGGAAGCTGAGGACAATGTCTTTGGCACTGCCTATAAGGTGGTAACGTCACGCCTTAAGGGTAGCCGCGTCCCCCCGGAGCGAGATCCTGCGATTCTACAGCACGTCGTGTCGGAACTCTTCCCGGATCATGGCACTTTTGAGTGGCCTGCACCGGATCGGGTCGATTGGGGGCAGACAACGCAGGAGCCAGTGAGGGAGGTGTCGGATGAGGAGCTCTTGGCGATCGCGGCGCGGATGGTGCCCACTAAGGCCCCGGGACCCGATGGCATCATCAATGCGGCACTGAGGGTCGCTGTTCGCGAGCACACGGAGACGTTCCGCCGCGTGTTCCAGGAGTGCTTCGATCAATGCACCTTTCCCGCTGACTGGAAGCGACAACGACTTGCTTTGCTACCCAAGTTCGGAAGACCTCAGGGCGATCCGTCATCCTTTCGGCCTCTTGGGATGCTCGACGGATCAGGCAAGATCTTGGAGCGGCTGATCTTGGATCGCCTAAACGAACACCTGGAAGACCCAGATCACCCTCGCCTGTCGCCGTCTCAGTATGGATTCAGAAAGGGCAGGTCTACAATTCAGGCGATTGAACGTGTTAAGGAGGCCGGCCAGCGTGCGATGGCCCACCGAATGACGGATCGGAGGGCTAACAAGTGTCTGATGGTGGTGTCATTGGATGTACGCAATGCTTTTAACACGGCGAGCTGGCGGTCCATCGCCAAAGCACTGCAAGAAAAGCACGTTCCGGCCTGCCTGCAGCGGATACTGGAAAGCTGGTTTCGGGGACGGCTACTGGTTTATGAGACGTCGGAGGGTCCGGTCACCCGGGAATTGTCGGCGGGAGTCCCACAGGGTTCCATACTTGGTCCGACGCTGTGGAACACCATGTATGACGCCGTCCTGTCCATCGACATGCCCGCCGGTGTAGAGCTCGTCGCCTTCGCTGACGACCTCGTGCTCCTGGCACCAGGACCCACGCCAGCACTGGCCGCGAGTTTGGCGGAGGAGTCTGTGAATAGGGTTGTGGCTTGGATGCGCGAACACCAGCTGGAGCTCGCCGCAGCTAAGACGGATATTGTGATGGTGTCGAAAAAGAAGAAGGATTACAAGAACATCCCAGTTAACATCAACGGCGTTCCTCTTCGTTCGGCAACCGACATCAAATATCTAGGAGTGCGCATTAAACACAATCTTAAGTGGTCAGAGCACGTCAAGCAGGTCACTCAAAAGGCTTCTCGAGTAGCGACAGCACTTGCACTGCTGATGCGACGGCACAGCGGGCCAAAGTGCAAGAAGCGTCGCCTCCTGGTTTCGGTCGTCAACAGCATCCTCCGCTACGGCGCACCGGTGTGGCACGAGGGTGTTGAAACCAGGGAGGAGCAACGACTGCTGGAAAGGGTCCAGAAGAGGGTTGTGGTCGGAGCATCCTTCGCATTCCGGACAATCTCATACGACGCTGCCGCAGTGATAGCGGGCACCATCCCAATAGCGCTGTTGGTAAAGGAGGACGCTCGCTATTATCAGCGTAGAGTGAACGCCGACCCTGGGGGTCTGTCGGCTAAAGAGATGCGGGAGCAGGAGCGTCTCGCCACATACCACCAGTGGCAGGACAGGTGGGACGAGGTTGGCAGAACGGGAGGACGGTTCGCCCGATGGACCCGGCGAGTTCTCCCTGACCCAGCTGCGTGGCACCAAAGGAAACACGGAGAGGTGAATTTCCATCTGTGTCAGGTGCTCTCCGGGCACGGATTTTTCCGTGAGTACCTGCACAATAAGGAATTCGCCTCGTCCCCTGAGTGCCCGCAGTGCCCGGACATCATCGAGTCTGCCGAGCACGTGATGTTCGAGTGCCCTCGTTTCGCTGGCGTCCGAGCCGAGTTTCTTCGCGGGCGAGGTAGCGAGCCGGAGAGCGTGAATCCCGACACCATGATGCAGTTTCTCCTCCGGGGACCCGAGGACTGGAGCTTGATTGCGGAAGCCGCGCGGCGCATCACCTCCGAACTGCAACATGAGTGGAACGAGGAGCGAGCAGCTCGAGCAGCCGCACACCAACGCGAAGCACCCGAAGCGATTGCAGAGGCCAGGCGAGCCGTGAGAGCAGCAGCCAACGATCGCCGGAATGCAGCCAGGCGGCAACAAACCGTGGAGCGACAGCTTGCTAGACT
>NW_026525093.1:15000-40000 GCF_943734705.1 Anopheles coustani | reverse complement strand
TGTCCTCTTCCACATAGGGCAAGCTAGAACTAACTATCTTACCCAGGACTGCCGGAGCAGCGTGGACCAGGGGAGGAACACACTTTTCATGGAAACGTAAGGCATCCATGACTGCCATAACGTAAGCCGCCGCTGTGCGCGTATACCCGTTCCCCGTAGGGAGGAGCAAGCCGCCGCTTAGAGACGAAGCATAAAGTGTCCTCATTCCACATAGGGCAAGCTGGATGAATCCATTTTACCCAGGACGGCCGAAGCGGCGTGGACCAGGGGAGAACTGAACTTTATACTTCACACCACAGTAAGTCTACGTGTCCTCTTCCACATAGGGCAAGCTAGAACTAACTATCTTACCCAGGACTGCCGAAGCAGCGTGGACCAGGGGAGGAACACACTTTTCATAGAAACGTAAGGCATCCATGACTGCCATAGTGCGTAAGCCGCCGCTGTGCGCGTAAACCCGTTCCCCGTAGGGAGGAGTCAAGCCGCCGCTTAGAGACGAAGTATGAAGTGTCCTCTTCCACATAGGGCAAGCTAGAATGAACTATCTTACCCAGGACCGCCGAAGCAGCGTGGACCAGGGGAGAACTGAACTTTATACTTCACACCACAGTATTGAGTAATGTGCCCTCTTCCACATAGGGCAAGCTGGAATGTTCCATTTTACCCAGGACGGCCGAAGCGGCGTGGACCAGTGGAGGACTACACAATCATGAGGTTTGATATCGACTTGTGTGTTTCAATAGGATACCGATGGTATGGTTTGAACCGATTTGATTTAGCCATTCTGAAGTCATCACTTGGTTGAAGCGCTGAACTAGGGAGGCATCGTTTACATATATATTGGTTTTCGCATGCTCTACTAGGTTAATGTCATGAGGTTGGCTATCGAGCATGCCCAAGTGATGACTTGATTGTGTGCTTGCTTGAATTCTTCACATTTCATACCATCGGTTAGTTGTCGAATCATTCCTCGATCATAACCTTCGTTCTTGGTTCATGTATGCTCTCTTCCACATAGGGCAAGCTAGAATTAACTATCTTACCCAGGACCGCCGAAGCAGCGTGGACCAGGGGAGAACTATACTTTGTCTTGTATGCCCTCTTCCACATAGGGCAAGCTAGAACTAACTATCTTACCCAGGACCGCCGAAGCAGCGTGGACCAGTGGAGGACTATACTTTGTTCATAACACCACAGTATTGAGTAATGTGCCCTCTTCCACATAGGGCAAGCTAGAATGAACTATCTTACCCAGGACCGCCGGAGCAGTGTGGACCAGTGGAGGACTACACAATCATGAGGTTTGATATCGACTTGTGTGTTTCAATAGGGTACCGATGGTATGTTTTGAACCGATTTGATTTAGCCATTCTGAAGTCATCACTTGGTTGAAGCGCTGAACTAGGGAGGGGCATCGTTTACATATATATTGGTTTTCGCATGCTCTACTAGGTTAATGTCATAGGGTTGGCTATCGAGCATGCCCAAGTGATGACTTGATTGTGTGCTTGCTTGAATTCTTCACATTTCATACCATCGGTTAGTTGTCGAATCATTCCTCGATCATAACCTTCGTTCTTGGTTCATGTATGCTCTCTTCCACATAGGGCAAGCTAGAATTAACTATCTTACCCAGGACCGCCGAAGCAGCGTGGACCAGGGGAGAACTATACTTTGTCTTGTATGCCCTCTTCCACATAGGGCAAGCTAGAATGAACTATCTTACCCAGGACCGCCGGAGCAGCGTGGACCAGTGGAGGACTATACTTTGTTCATTACACCACAGTATTAAGTATGGTGTCCTCTTCCACATAGGGCAAGCTAGAATTAACTATCTTACCCAGGACCGCCGAAGCAGTGTGGACCAGGGGAGGACTATACTTTATACTTCACACACTAGCCAAATTGAAGTCATCACTTGGTTGAAGCACTGAACTAGGGCGAGTCTATCGTTTACTTTGCATTGGGATAATACGCTGCATGCTCTCTTAGGTTAATGTCATGTGATTGGCTATAGAGCATGCCCAAGTGATGACTTTGTTTCAAGCTCAACAGGTAGGGTATTGAGTCCTCTTCCACATAGGGCAAGCTAGAATTAACTATCTTACCCAGGACCGCCGGAGCAGCGTGGACCAGGGGAGAACTATACTTTGTCTTGTATGCCCTCTTCCACATAGGGCAAGCTAGAACTAACTATCTTACCCAGGACTGCAAAGCAGCGTGGACCAGTGGAGGACTATACTTTGTTCATTACACCACAGTATTAAGTATGGTGTCCTCTTCCACATAGGGCAAGCTAGAACTAACTATCTTACCCAGGACCGCCGAAGCAGTGTGGACCAGGGGAGGACTATACTTTATACTTCACACACTAGCCATACTGAAGTCATCACTTGGTTGAAGCGCTGAACTACGGCGGGGTAATCGTTTACAGGTTATAATCATATAGCTGCATGCTCATTAGTAGATAATGGAATATCGTATGGCAATATGAGCATGCCCAAGTGATGACTTTGTTTCAAGCTCAACAGGTAGGGTATTGAGTCCTCTTCCACATAGGGCAAGCTAGAATGAACTATCTTACCCAGGACCGCCGGAGCAGCGTGGACCAGTGGAGGACTCTATACTTTATACTTCACACCACAGTATTGAGTACGACTTGCATAAAGCCCCTAATGAGAACCACGAGGGCTCTCTCAATGTAGAACCACGAGGGCTCTAGTACCGATTCTCTCGGTACGGCTTGGTCCGTGTTCCTTTATGCATGTACTCGCAGAAAGTCTCAACCCGGAGGTCTTGACTTTGATTGTCATAGTTGGACTACGACGGGGCATCCGACCATTGCTGATCGAACACCCCTGATTCACCATCTTTCGGGTAGGCGGTACGCGTACCTCCGGACGCGGAAGTCTCAACCCGGAGGTCTTGACTTTGATTGTCATAGTTGGACTACGACGGGGCATCCGACCATTGCTGATCGAACACCCCTGATTCATCATCTTTCGGGTAGGCGGTGCGCGCACCTCCGACGCGGAAGTCTCAACCCGGAGGTCTTGACTTTGTATTGTCATAGTTGGACTACGACGGGGTATCCGACTCATCGAATACCCCAGAAGCACACCATCTTTCGGGTAGGCGGTACGCGTACCTCCGGACGCGGAAAGTCTCAACCCGGAGGTCTTGACTTTGGTTGTCATAGTTGGACTATGACGGGGCATCCGACCATTGCTGATCGAACACCCCTGTTACACCATCTTTCGGATAGGCGGTGCGCGACACCACCGACGCGGAAAGTCTCAACCCGGAGGTCTTGACTTTGTATTGTTGGATAGTCCTCTTCCACTATAGGGCAAGCTGGAAATATTCCATTTTACCCAGAACTGCCGAGGCAGCGTGGACCAGGGGAGAACTTCACGGAATCTTCAGGCATCCATGATTGCCATAGTGCGTAAGCCGCCGCTGTGTGCGTCAACTCGTTCCCCGTGAGGAGGAGTCTAGCCGCCGCTAAAAGACGAAGCATTAAGTGTCCTCATTCCACTATAGGGCAAGCTAGAATGAACTATCTTACCCAGGACCGCCGAAGCAGCGTGGACCAGGCGAAGACTATACTTTATACTTCACACCACAGTATTGAGTACGACTTGCATAAAGCCCCTAATGAGAACCACGAGGGCTCTCTCAATGTAGAACCACGAGGGCTCTAGTACCGATTCTCTCGGTACGGCTTGGTCCGTGTTCCTTTATGCTTGTACTCGCGGAAAGTCTCAACCCGGAGGTCTTGACTTTGATTGTCATAGTTGGACTACGACGGGGCATCCGACCATTGCTGATCGAACACCCCTGATTCACCATCTTTCGGATAGGAGGTGCGCCCACCTCCGACGCGGAAGTCTCAACCCGGAGGTTCGGACTTAGAGTTTTTCCCATTTAAAAGTTTTTCTCTTAGCCATACTGAAGTCATCACTTGGTGAACGATTGAACTAGGGCGGGTTAATCGTTTATAGGTATCATGTGGTTTGCATGCTCTCTTAGGTTAAGGTCATGTGGTTGGCTATCGAGCATGCCCAAGTGATGACTTTGTTTCACGCTTGCTTGATTTCTTCAAGATTCCCTGTTATATAGTGTAATCATTCGAGAACAGGGAATCTTTGGTTTTGCTCAACAGGTATTGGATGTCAACTTGGTATCTAGATCGCATTAAGTCTCAACCCTTAGGTTCGGACTTGTATAGTGACATCTTGTTACGGTCTTGAGTCTCAACCCGCAGGTTCGGACTACTTAGTGTTTGATCGAATATAATATGGCAACTTGTGCCTAAGTCTCAACCCGCAGGTTCGGACTTCTGTTTATTTGGCCAATGTATGTATAAGGCAACTTGTGCCTAAGTCTCAACCCGCAGGTTCGGACTTGTGTATTTGTTCGAAGTCATGTATAAGGCAACGTGTGCCTAAGTCTCAACCCGCAGGTTCGGACTTGTTAGTGTTTCGTCAATTTTCATATGGCAACTTGTGCCTAAGTCTCAACCCGCAGGTTCGGACTTGTGTATTTGTTCGAAGTCATGTATAAGGCAACTTGTGCCTAAGTCTCAACCCGCAGGTTCGGACTTGTGTATTTGTTCGAAGTCATGTATAAGGCAACTTGTGCCTAAGTCTCAACCCGCAGGTTCGGACTTCATAGTGTTTCGTCAATGTTCATATGGCAACTTGTGCCTAAGTCTCAACCCGCAGGTTCGGACTTCTATAGTGTTTCGTCAATTATCATATGGCAACTTGTGCCGAAGTCTCAACCCGCAGGTTCGGACTTCTGGAAGGATCACTTGGCCACTAATGATCCTTCCGCAGGTTCACCTACGGAAACCTTGTTACGACTTTTACTTCCTCTAAATCATCAAGTTCGGTCAACTTCGATAAAGCAGACGCGGTTCACGAGGATCCAGCGAACGATCATCTCCAAAGACCTCACTAAATAATCCATCGGTAGTAGCGACGGGCGGTGTGTACAAAGGGCAGGGACGTATTCAACGCTGGCTGATGACCAGCACTTACTAGAAGTTCCGAGTTCATATGGACCATTGCAATCCATAATCCCTACTAAGTGAGTATTTGAGTGATTTCCCGTTCCTCTCGGAATAGGAGACACGCTGCTACCCACATTGTAGCACGCGTGTAGCCCAGAACATCTAAGGGCATCACGGACCTGTTATCGCTCGATCTCATTTTGCTAAACACAAATTGTCCTGCTAAGCAGCGTACCGTAAGTGCACTTGCGCACACGAACAGCGAAGGTGTCAGGTCATACTCCACCGAAAGGTCCTAACCCGTTCCAATCGGCATCGACGCATTAACGCTGACTGCGTTCTAGTTAGCATATGTGAGTCACGTTCGTTATCGGAATTAACCAGACAAATCAATCCACGAACTAAGAACGGCCATGCACCACTACCCTTAAATTTGAGAAAGAGCTATTAATCTGTCTCACCTCCATAAGTTCGGACCTGGTAAGTTTTCCCGTGTTGAGTCAAATTGAACCGCAAGCTCCATTTCATTGTGGTGCCCTTCCGTCAATTCCTTTAAGTTTCAACTTTGCAACCATACTTCCCCCGGAACCTGACTTTGGTTTCCCGGAAGCTACTGAGAGCACCTGGTTGTAGCGTCTCCCAATTGCTAGTTGGCATCGTTTACGGTTAGAACTAGGGCGGTATCTAATCGCCTTCGATCCTCTAACTTTCGTTCTTGATTAAAGAAAGCATCCTTGACAAATGCCTTCGCTTTAGTTAGTCTTACGACGGTCTACGAATTTCACCTCTCGCGCCGTAATACTAGTGTCCCCAACTACTTCTGTTAATCATTACCTCCGGTCTGAGTACAAACCAATGAAAGATTAGACCAAGGTCGTATTCCATTATTCCATGCAAGATTATTCTAGGGCGTTTGGGCACCCTGCTTTAAGCACTCTAATTTGTTCAAGGTAAACGTGAGCGGTCGAGCTCTATGTTACACTTGCACCCGTTGAAGGGCACACCATGACACAGACTTGGTGCCCTACCACACCATTGAGTCGCAACCAGATTCCGACTTGGCCCACCGACCACGGGTTGACCGGGTCGGCGGAGCCGGACTGTGTTGGACAAGTATCAACTTCGAACGTTTTAACCGCAACAATTTTAATATACGCTAGTGGAGCTGGAATTACCGCGGCTGCTGGCACCAGACTTGCCCTCCACTTGATCCTCGTAGAAGGATTTATGCTCTACTCATTCCAATTATGAAACATCATTAAAGAGTTTCATATTGTTATTTCTCGTCACTACCTCCCCGTCCCGGGATTGGGTAATTTACGCGCCTGCTGCCTTCCTTGGATGTGGTAGCCATTTCTCAGGCTCCCTCTCCGGAATCGAACCCTGATTCCCCGTTACCCGTTGCAACCATGGTAGTCCTCTATACTACCATCCATAGTTGATAGGGCAGATATTTGCGAGATCTGTCGTCGGTGCGAGACCATACGATCAGCATCATTATCCAGACTTCAACTCAATGACACGGAGAACCCGCGATTGGTTTGACTAATAAGTGCACCAGTTCCCGCGAGGGTCCTGGCATGTTGCATGTATTAGCTCTAGATTTTCCACAGTTATCCAAGTAACTAGGTTGATGATCTCGTAAATTATAGCTGTTATACTGAGCCTTATGCGGTTTCACATTAAATCTGTTTGTACTTAGACATGCATGGCTTAACCTTTGAGACGAGCGTATATTACTGGTAGGATCAACCAGAATTCCGACTTTGCGTTCGAATGTTCATTGTCCCATTGCACCCGGAGGAGCAAACACCACGTTCTATATGTTGTCAAGTCCGGTAGCACACGGGAGGCGAGCCCCCGTGCGAACCTCATTGCCCTCGTATCACACACACCCGATGCACCGGACAGGCACTTGAGCGGCATTCGACTCCGCTAAGCGCACGTGCGCCCGATTGTGCATGCGCTGACGGGGCCTTCATACCCCTACCACAGCGACCTTATGCCAAACTTCCATGAATACTTAGGTGAGCTGACAAGGGCCTTCATTTCCCTACCATCAACTAAAGGACACGCTAGGCGCGTCCGATCATTGCAACTGCGGGGCTTTCATACCCCAATCACCACAGTACGCAATTCACCAGAGTTTAATCACAACCCCCCCGGACATGGCACACTATTAACTTGCAACAAAACTTAGTGTGTGCCGGGCACATCGGTTCCACAAAATCATTCCCGATGTACCCCAATTGGGGTTGTGAACGCATCCATGGTCCTCTGACACACCCAACCAAGCGTGGATACTACATACCTCAAACACCCAGTACACTAACAGACAAATCAACATATGGTTGCTTTCCCCCAGACATTTGCCAATCACTTGGCACCCGGACGGGAACTCGCTCCTGATTGCGCCATTGCCACCCATTTGCCAAGAGCGAGTTCTGTATGTAGATTTCATTTGGAAAGACAACCGTGTACTGGATATTCTATCCGACGATTACAGATGACGAGTACGAGACTCGACTACACTCACGGATAATACATTTTGGGTCGAGATTGCTTTCGGGGTTTTCGATTGGTCTTGCGCTTGTAAACGTATAACTTTGACTTGTGGTAACCTCGGTATGTTAGTCGATCACGTGGTTGTGAACTGGGTAAGGGTGGGCAATCTGTTCACTTGCACTCTGGGTAGGAATATGGTGAGCGCTATAGGTTAAAGATCATGGTATGGTTCCATCGTGATGACTTTCGCTAGATAGTAGTATGTTTGGATAGTTATAACGTTTTTGGCCATTTGTTCATAGTGTTCGGTCCATTGAGGAATTCGATTGGTCTTTGCTTCACACACGTGGTCGATCACTTGGATGTGAACTAGGGTGAGATTAAGGTGTTCACTAGTGCTCTTCGGTTTTGGATCAGTAATGAGCACTTGATTGGTTTCGCATAATATGTATCCATAGTGATGACTCTTTCCAGCTTAAGATTTCGTTACCAGTTTCGAATCCTCCCCACGTTCGCTTTTACTTGGTTAGGTTTTCGAGTGTAGATTTGAAAGCAATCTCATGTATGTATCCCATCTGATATAAGCCACTGACAGTTCATGTCACCTCGTTCAACTCTCGCTGGGTCACAGAAGTATGTTACTGCGCCCATTATCCCTACTCGGATAGGTTCGGTTCGTTCGTTTTATACTACGGTGAGTAAACTCAATTTGTGCATCGCATAGCCATGGAAAGCAAGCTTTCGCGGGCCTCTTCGACTGTTTTGATACGAGCTGTGCCCGTGATGCTTGTCATCCCAGGATACTAGACCCCTTTGGACGACCGCATGACCATCAGAAAGTAAATTCCACGTTCGGTTTATTTGCTACTTCCACCGTTCTAGTACTATGGGGTTGGAACCCCTAACATAAAGTATCTATGTAGAACCACGAGGGCTCTCAATGTAGAACCACAAGGGCTCTAGTACCGATTCTCTCGGTACGCTTGGTCCGTGTTCCTTTATGTTTGTACTCTTGTGTGTATAAAATTCATGTTCGATTTGGGATATTTGCTACTTTCACCTGTGCGCTGTGTATAACTACGGAGAAACTCAATTTGTGCATCGCATAGCCATGGAAAGCAAGCTTTCGCGGGCCTCTTCGACTGTTTTGATACGAGACTGTGCCCGTGATGCTTGTCATCCCAGGATACTAGACCCCTTTGGACGACCGCATGACCAACAGAATGTAAATTCCAGTTCGTTTTTGGATATTTGCTACTGTCACCGTTTGAGTACTATGGGGCTTGAACCCCTAACATAAAGTCTTTGTGTAGAACCACGAGGGCTCTATAGTACCGATTCTCTCGGCACGCTTGGTCCGTGTTCCTTTATGTTCGTACTCTTGTGTGTATAATATTCATGTTCGGTTTGGGATATTTGCTACTGTCACCGTTTGAGTACTATGGGGCTTGAACCCCTAACATAAAGTCTTTGTGTAGAACCACGAGGGCTCTATAGTACCGATTCTCTCGGCACGCTTGGTCCGTGTTCCTTTATGTTCGTACTCTTGTGTGTATAATATTCATGTTCGGTTTGGGATATTTGCTACTTTCACCTGGGTCCCGTTCTTCATACAAGTCTGCCTTGCTAATGTGGTAACTTTATAGTGTAGTTCTGACATCCCAATTTTGGGACTTAGCCGATTTTTCATGAATTTCCATATGACCCATAGGGTCCCTTTCTTCATACAAGCTTGCCTAGGGCGATCGGTCAAAACTTGTCTTACTATTCGATTGGTCTTCGCAGTTTCACCCTAGGCAATTCGCCTAGGTCTGTCTTCTTGAGGAGGCCAAAACCCGAAATAAGGAGGTCTGGCCGACCCTGAAACCTCCCCTGTCTTAACTACACTAACCCGATTTTTCAGGGTCCTCAGCGCCATACAACTTTGCCTAGGTCACTTATACTCTTGACTTAGGCCATCTGACTTGGTCCGTGTTTCTTCCTAGGGTTCACCTAGGTACTTTGCCTTGCTTGATGTGGTAACTTTTTAGTGTAGTTCTGACATCCCAATTTTGGGACTTAGCCGATTTTTCATGAATTTCCATATGACCCTTAGGGTCCCTTTCTTCATACAAGCTTGCCTAGGGCGATCGGTCAAAACTTGTCTTACTATTCGATTGGTCTTCGCAGTTTCACCCTAGGCAATTCGCCTAGGTCTGTCTTCTTGAGGAGGCCAAAACCCGAAATAAGGAGGTCCAGCCGACCCTGAAACCTCCCCTGTCTTAACTACACTAACCCGATTTTTCAGGGTCCTCAGCGCCATACAACTTTGCCTAGGTCACTTGTACTCTTGACTTAGGCCATCTGACTTGGTCCGTGTTTCTTCCTAGGGTTCACCTAGGTACTTTGCCTTGCTTGATGTGGTAACTTTATAGTGTAGTTCTGACATCCCAATTTTGGGACTTAGCCGATTTTTCATGAATTTCCATATGACCCTAAGGGTCCCTTTCTTCATACAAGCTTGCCTAGGGCGATCGGTCAAAACTTGTCTTACTATTCGATTGGTCTTCGCACTTTCACCCTAGGCAGTTTGCCTAGGTCTGTCTTCTTGAGGAGGTCAAAACCCAAAATAAGGAGGTTCAGCCGACCCAAAAACCTCCCCTGTCTGAACTACACTAACCCGATTTTTCAGGGTCCTCAGCGCCATACAACTTTGCCTAGGTCACATGTACTCTTGACTTAGGCCATCTGACTTGGTCCGTGTTTCTTCTTAGGGTTCACCTAGGTACTTTGCCTTGCTTGATGTGGTAACTTTTTAGTGTAGTTCAGACATCCCAATTTTGGGACTTAGCCGATTTTTCATGGATTTTCCATATGACCCATAGGGTCCCTTTCTTCATACAAGCTTGCCTAGGGCGATCGGTCAAAACTTGTCTTACTATTCGATTGGTCTTCGCACTTTCACCCTAGGCAGTTTGCCTAGGTGTAGCTTCTTGAGGAGGTCAAAACCCAAAATAAGGAGGTTCAGCCGACCCAAAAACCTCCCCTGTCTGAACTACACTAACCCGATTTTTCAGGGTCCTCAGCGCCATACAACTTTGCCTAGGTCACTTGTACTCTTGACTTAGGCCATCTGACTTGGTCCGTGTTTCTTCTTAGGGTTCACCTAGGTACTTTGCCTTGCTTGATGTGGTAACTTTTTAGTGTAGTTCAGACATCCCAATTTTGGGACTTAGCCGATTTTTCATGTATTTCCATATGACCCATAGGGTCCCTTTCTTCATACAAGCTTGCCTAGGGCGATCGGTCAAAACTTGTCTTACTATTCGATTGGTCTTCGCACTTTCACCCTAGGCAGTTTGCCTAGGTGTAGCTTCTTGAGGAGGTCAAAACCCAAAATAAGGAGGTTCAGCCGACCCAAAAACCTCCCCTGTCTAAACTACACTAACCAGATTTTTCAGGGTCCTCACCGTCATACAACTTTGCCTAGGTCACTTGTTCTCTTGACTTAGGCCATCTGACTTGGTCCGTGTTTCTTGCTTGGGTTCACCTAGGTACTTTGCCTTGCTTGATGTGGTAACTTTTTAGTGTAGTTCAGACATCCCAATTTTGGGACTTAGCCGATTTTTCATGTATTTCCATATGACCCATAGGGTCCCTTTCTTCATACAAGCTTGCCTAGGGCGATCGGTCAAAACTTGTCTTACTATTCGATTGGTCTTCGCACTTTCACCCTAGGCAGTTTGCCTAGGTGTAGCTTCTTGAGGAGGTCAAAACCCAAAATAAGGAGGTTCAGCCGACCCAAAAACCTCCCCTGTCTAAACTACACTAACCAGATTTTTCAGGGTCCTCACCGTCATACAACTTTGCCTAGGTCACTTGCACTCTTGACTTAGGCCATCTGACTTGGTCCGTGTTTCTTGCTAGGGTTCACCTAGGTAGTTTGCCTTGCTTGGTGTGGTAACATTTGAGTGTAGTTCTGACATCATCATTTTGGGACTTAGCCGATTTTTCGTAAAATACCATATGACCCATATGGGTCCTTTGCTTCATATAAGTTTGCCTTGCTTGGTGTGGTAACTTTTTAGTGTAGTTCTGACATCCCCATTTTGGGACTTAGCCGATTTTTCGTAAAATACCATATGACCCATCAGGGTCCTTGCCTTCATATAAGTTTGCCTTGCTTGGTGTGGTAACATTTGAGTGTAGTTCTGACATCCCCATTTTGGGACTTAGCCGATTTTTCGATCAATACCATATGACCCATCAGGGTCCTTTGCTTCATATAAGTTTGCCTTGCTTGGTGTGGTAACACATGAGTGTAGTTCTGACATCCCCATTTTGGGACTTAGCCGATTTTTCGTAAAATACCATATGACCCATCAGGGTCCTTTCCTTCATATAAGTTTGCCTTGCTTGATGTGGTAACATTTGAGTGTAGTTCAGACATCCCCATTTTGGGACTTAGCCGATTTTTCGATCCATACCATATGACCCATCAGGGTCCTTGCCTTCATATAAGTTTGCCTTGCTTGGTGTGGTAACATTTTAGTGTAGTTCTGACATCACCATTTTGGGACTTAGCCGATTTTTCGTAAAATACCATATGACCCATCAGGGTCCTTGCCTTCATATAAGTTTGCCTTGCTTGGTGTGGTAACATTTTAGTGTAGTTCTGACATCACCATTTTGGGACTTAGCCGATTTTTCGTAAAATACCATATGACCCATCAGGGTCCTTTGCTTCATATAAGTTTGCCTTGCTTGGTGTGGTAACTTGTTAGTGTAGTTCTGACATCATCATTTTGGGACTTAGCCGATTTTTCGTAAAATACCATATGACCCATCAGGGTCCTTTGCTTCATATAAGTTTGCCTTGCTTGGTATGGTAACATTTGAGTGTAGTTCTGACATCATCATTTTGGGACTTAGCCGATTTTTCGTAAAATACCATATGACCCATATGGGTCCTTTGCTTCATATAAGTTTGCCTTGCTTGGTGTGGTAACTTTTTAGTGTAGTTCTGACATCCCCATTTTGGGACTTAGCCGATTTTTCGTAAAATACCATATGACCCATCAGGGTCCTTGCCTTCATATAAGTTTGCCTTGCTTGGTGTGGTAACATTTGAGTGTAGTTCTGACATCCCCATTTTGGGACTTAGCCGATTTTTCGATCAATACCATATGACCCATCAGGGTCCTTTGCTTCATATAAGTTTGCCTTGCTTGGTGTGGTAACATTTGAGTGTAGTTCTGACATCATCATTTTGGGACTTTGCCGATTTTTCGTAAAATACCATATGACCCATCAGGGTCCTTGCCTTCATATAAGTTTGCCTTGCTTGGTGTGGTAACACATGAGTGTAGTTCTGACATCCCCATTTTGGGACTTAGCCGATTTTTCGTAAAATACCATATGACCCATCAGGGTCCTTTCCTTCATATAAGTTTGCCTTGCTTGATGTGGTAACATTTGAGTGTAGTTCAGACATCCCCATTTTGGGACTTAGCCGATTTTTCGATCCATACCATATGACCCATCAGGGTCCTTGCCTTCATATAAGTTTGCCTTGCTTGGTGTGGTAACATTTTAGTGTAGTTCTGACATCACCATTTTGGGACTTAGCCGATTTTTCGTAAAATACCATATGACCCATCAGGGTCCTTGCCTTCATATAAGTTTGCCTTGCTTGGTGTGGTAACATTTTAGTGTAGTTCTGACATCACCATTTTGGGACTTAGCCGATTTTTCGTAAAATACCATATGACCCATCAGGGTCCTTTGCTTCATATAAGTTTGCCTTGCTTGGTGTGGTAACACATGAGTGTAGTTCTGACATCCCCATTTTGGGACTTAGCCGATTTTTCGACCAATACCATATGACCCATCAGGGTCCTTTGCTTCATATAAGTTTGCCTTGCTTGGTGTGGTAACATTTGAGTGTAGTTCTGACATCCCCATTTTGGGACTTAGCCGATTTTTCGATCCATCCTATATGACCCATCAGGGTCCTTTTTCTTCATATAAGTTTCCCAAGACTTAGTGCTTTTTACCTTTGGACACCAATATCACCCTTACGGGTTTCTTTGATCTTCTCACTTTGTATTGACCAAATGTAGGTCTTGCCATGCCAAACATATAATTGTTCTACACCAAGTCT
The DNA here is from genome assembly GCF_943734705.1 of Anopheles coustani. Lineage (NCBI taxonomy): Eukaryota > Metazoa > Arthropoda > Insecta > Diptera > Culicidae > Anopheles > Anopheles coustani. The sequence goes on along the minus strand of NW_026525093.1, from coordinate 26,336 downwards.
CTATCTCGTACCGCCAGCTCGGTACATTCGATCAACCTGCCCTTAAGGCACCCGGGACTTAGCCATTTTTTCACATTTTTCATGATTTTGAGGCAACTTTTCTCGACTTTGTCACCTTATATCACCAAGATCCTTTCCCTTTAGCGCTTCACTCTGTTCGTATGATATTTAGCGCTGACTATCACCTTTCTATCGCTGACCTCAACTTCTTATTCGGTGCCATAGAGCCAGAGATATTTGGTGTATGCTGTTATAAGGGAAGTTTGTCACTTTTTCAAAGGCCCACTTTGGGACGCCCATATCTCACCTTCACGTATCTTCGATCTTCTTGTCGTCTATGGACGAAACTTAGGTCTTGTATTGGCCAACTTATAAATGTTCTACGGCCAAGCCGTATCTCTTACCGCCAGCCCGGTATTCATGGACTTAGTCGGATTTTCGCCTCTCGTGGTAACAATTTCTGACTTTGACTCACAATAACACCCGAACGGTCACATGCTAGCGCTTTGCTTGGTAGGAATTATAGTTAGCGCTACCTTTTCTCTTTCCATCGATACCTTGTTCGTTCCATTCCATGCCATACAGCCGAAGTTATGATGTTTCCCGTTTTCCATATCATGTGGAGCTTATGCTCTGGGAAAACCATCTAACACCTGTACCACCCTTTTGGGTACCACCGATCTCGTCACTATGTTCGGGCCAAATATAGGTTATAACATGCCCAACATATAATTGTTCTACACCAAGTCTCTATCTCTTACCGCCTGCTCGGTATTTTACTCGTAAGTCCAAATTTCACAACTTGTACTTTTTGGCCCAATGTACTCGAGTTTCAATTTTGGTAACATTTTTCGACTTTGACACTTAATAACTTCCAAATCATGCTAGTTAGCGCTTTGCTTTCTTCTAGTCGTATCTAGCGCTGGGTGTTACCTTTCCAAAACATATCCTAGCTTAACAATCCATGCCATACAGCCGGAGCTATACGGTGCACAAGTCAAATCCATTTTAGCCATGTTTCATTTTTGCCAATTTTTGACCACTCGTATCACCCTTCCAGAGTGGTCCGATCTTCTCGCTGTCTATGGACGACTTTTAGGTCTCGTAGAGGCAAACTTATAAGTATTCTACGTCAACCCGCTATCTCTTACCGCCTGCTCGGTATTCTTGGTCTTGTGTGATTTTTGGCCATTTTGGTATTATTTTTCCACTTTGTCGCTTAATAACTCAGTTTTGCTCAACACTTAGCGCTTCGGTTGTTTGGGATTATAGTTAGCGCTCGGTTCGACCTTTCCAACACTGATCTTAGCTTGTCGATCCGTTCCATACAGCCTGAGTTATTCGCGATACCGTGTTTCAACCCATTTCTCAAGTATCGTTTTGGTCCAACTTTGAACCAGCCATATCACCCTGATGGGTACCTCCGATCTTCTCGCTTTATATTGGCCAAAGTTAGGTCTTGTGGTAACGTACTTATGATTGTTCTACGCCGTGTTCGTAGCTCTTATCGTTCGCCCGCTATTTTCGATCATAAGGTGAATTTTCGCCTCTAAACCACCATTTTTCACCTTTGCCCTCTAATATGACCGACTTGCTCAACACCTAGCGCTTCGCTTGGTAGGACACATAGCTAGCGCTCGTCAAGACCTTTCCAACGCATATCCAAGCTTTCCGATCCGAGCCATACAGCCTGAGCTATAGGCGATACCGTTTTTCCCATTTTCTTGGTCACATGCACTTTAGGGTACCCCTTTTTGCCTTTGACCCCTAATACCTCCTCCGGGTCACTAGTAGGCGCTCAGCTTGGTAGGATACATAGCTAGAGCAGGCCTTCACCTTTCCAAAACTGCCGAAAGTGTACCGATCCGACATCTAGAACCAAAGTTATGGTCATTCCCATCATGCTCTACTTTCATGGTCAACCTCCACCAAGCACACCTAGGTTGGACCAACTTTCACCAACTCATCTCGAACCCCAAATTTGCTTCGACCTACTAGGTTTCCCTAGTAAAGTGGTCAAAACATCCATTACAACACGACTGGTCTTTCTGGTGGTCGACCTAGGCGACTTTGTTCGACGACCACCACCCCATGGAACTAAAAGACGTCCCTTGATACGGACCACCGATACATTTTCCGGCCTGTCTAAACTACACTCATCGAAATTTTTTTGGGTCCCCACCGTCATACAAGTTTGCCTAGGTCAAGTTTTTCTTCCGGATCGGCCGCGGACCTCACTTTTCATTATCTAGGGAGGCCATAGGGCCCCAAAAGGGGTTTTTTAAAATTTTCGACACTTTCGACTTTGGTCGGATTTTTTCCGATTTTGGTCCGACCTAGGGACTTGGTGGTCCAAGGAGCCTCGGGACCAAACTTTTTTCTCAGGGGTCCCTACCTCCATACAACTTTGCCTAGGTAAATTTTTTGTTCCAAATCGACCGCGGATTTCACTTTTCAATATCTGGGGCTCGTGTAGAGTCCGAATATGAGGTTTTCTCATTTTTCGACATTTTCGACTTTTTTCGACTTTTTTCGGGTTTTTCGACCTAGGGGTCCGCCGAACAAATTTTGGGTCAAAAATTTTTATTGAACTAGTCGAAAGTACGCAAAAAGATAAGACTTTTTGCCGAAGACACCATGCCCCGGAACCGACTCCTTCCCCTTCAAAATAGGGGACAAACGTGATTTTTGAAACTTTTCCTTAGGGAGCCCAAGACTTAGAAAATTTTCAAATTCTCGATTTTTCGATTGCGAGCTAGCGCTTTGCGGTCTTCGGCAATGTTGTAGATCTCGACGAGATAAAACTTTTTGGTCAAGGGACATTTTGCCCTCCGACCCCTCCTTCCCCCCGCAAATCGCCCCCCAAAGTGCAATTTTTGCATTTTCACCTCTTTGCATGCACTGTTCGGCCCAAATGGCCACTTTCTATGGGTCTGAGCGCTTTGCGGTCTTCGGCAAACTTTTAGAGCGTACCAAGCCCTAATTATAATTGTTCTACACCAACTTCGTACCTCTTCATCCCTGGCCGCTATTCGCGTACCAAGGTAATTTTTGTTCATTTTATCAACATTTTTCATCTTTGACTGTTTATATCGGCCTTGCCATGAACCGATAGCGCTTCGCTGTGTTCTAACGTAAGTTAGTACTACTCAATACCTTTCCAAATCATGTCTTAGATTGTCATTTGCTTGCTTACAGCCGGAGCTATGAGCGATACCGTAAAAAGTACCGAAACTTGGAAAAATCCTTGGATCGCCCATATCCCCCCTTTGGGGACCAGATATCGAAAAAAGTTCTTTTTCAAAAAGTTGCGCCTTAACGTGTTCTAGTTATGCCTAGAACATTTCACTTCGCTAGCTGGCCTGCAACTTAGCCGTAATTGGGATTTTAGGGTGTTCATGGAGGGCCCATTTCCTGCGACTTGGTATCTTTTGGGCCCTATGTTTCTCTAATATCTCCACAAGTTTTCCAGATAGCTTTCTCATACTTTCAGGGTGCCTAGAGCACCTCAAGACCTTTCCAACGCTATGCCGTTTGCCTCGCTCCGACATCTACAGCCGAAGTTATTCGAGGTACACGGTACCTTACCCTGTTTTCTCAGTACTTGGTCGAAAATTTCGATCAGCCATATGACCGACTTGGACAACCCTGAGCGGGTTGGCCCCATATAACTAAACTTTTGTCTCTTGTAGGCAAACTTATAAATGTTCTACGTCAACTCGCTATCTCGTACCGCCTTGACGGTATACTTGGTCCAAGGGCCATTTCCAGCGACTTGGTCGCAATTTCGCTCTAAGTTTCGCTAATACCTTCGTCCGTGGACATGGTGATTTTTTGTTCGTATTTTTCCTTGATAGTCCCACTCAAGACTATTCCATACCAGAGCCAAGCGTCCCGCTAAGTGCCATACAGCCTGAGCAGTAATTCATAAAAGGTACCTCTACCAGTTTTTGCCATACTTGGGTACAAACTTTGTATCGCCCATATCTCCACTTTGGAGGCCAGCCAGCACCTTTGCCCCATATACTTTTTTCTTGGTCATACCATGCACTAAATATAATTGTTCTACGCCAACTTGCTATCTCTTCTCTAACTTGCCGTTTTACTTGGTCCAAATCCCATTTCATTCGTTTTCGGACCCGTTTTGCTATATGTTTCACTAATAGCTTCGTCCATGGACATGCTGATTTTCTATTTGTATTTTTCCTAGATAGTCCCACTCAAGACAATTCTAAATCACACCGGAACTTGTCGCTCGGTGGCAAACTGACCGAGTTATAATTCATGAAAGGTACCTCAACTTGGTACACCACGTGGTCGGCCCAAACCATAAACCGACCAAACGACCGACTTGGAGCACCTCGACCGGGTTGCCCCCATATAATGAAAGTTGCGTCTCTACACGCCCAACTTATGAATATTCTACGCCAAGTCGCTATCTCTTACCGGTAAGCCGGTATTCACCTTCCAAGGGTGATTTTGGTCAAGTGCCATTTCCTGCGACTTGGTCCCCGAATTGGACCATCATCACCTAATATCTCCGTGGTCTTTCAACTCAGCCTCATGAAACTTTCAGGGTAGATAGGTCTCCCCAAGACCTTTCCAACGGTGAGCCGTTTGCCTCGCTCGGCCATCTACAGCCGAAGTTATTAATGGTACTTGGTACCTTACCCTGTTTTTGCCATACTTGTTCGTACTTGGGTACAAACTTTGGATCGCCCATATCTCCACTTTGGAGGCCAGCCAGCACCTTGGCCCCATATACTTTTTTGTTGGTCATGCCATGCACCAAATATAATTGTTCTACGCCAACTTGCTATCTCTTCTCCAACTTGCCGTTATTCTTGGTCCAATTCCCATTTCATTCGTTTTTGGACCCATTTTGCTATATGTTTCACTAATAGCTTCGGCCATGGACAAGCTGATTTTCGATTGGTATTTTTCCTTGATAGTCCCACTCAAGACCATTCCAAAACACACCGCAGCTTGTCGCTCGGTGGCAAACTGACCGAGTTATAATTCATGAAAGGTACCTCAACTTGGTACACCACGTGGTCGGCCCAAACCATAAACCGACCAAACGACCGACTTGGAGCACCCTGACCGGGTTGGCCCCATATAATAAAAGTTGCATCTCTACACGCCCAACTTATGAATATTCTACGCCAAGTCGCTATCTCTTACCGGTAAGCCGGTATTCACCTTCCAAGGGTGATTTTGGTCAAGTGCCATTTCCTGCGACTTGGTCCCCGAATTGGACCATCATCACCTACTATCTCCGTGGTATTTCAACTCAGCCTCATGAAACTTTCAGGGTAGATAGGTCTCCCCAAGACCTTTCCAACGGTGAGCCGTTTGCCTCGCTCGGCCATCTACAGCCGAAGTTATTAATGGTACTTGGTACCTTACCCTGTTTTTTCCATACTTGTTCGTACTTGGGTACAAACTTTGGATCGCCCATATCTCCACTTTGGAGGCCAGCCAGCACCTTGGCCCCATATACTTTTTTGTTGGTGATACCATGCACCAAATATAATTGTTCTACGCAAGCTTGCTATCTCTTCTCCAACTTGCGGTTATTTTTGACTCAAGTCCCATTTCGATAGTTTTTGGTACCAATTTGCTCTATGTTTCGCTAATAGCTTCGCCCAAGGACTTTGTGATTTTTTGTTCGCATTTTTCCTAAATAGTCCCACTCAAGACTATTCCAAATCACACCTTAGCTTGTCGCTCAGTGCCATACAGCCAGAGTTTTAATTCATGAAAGGTACATCACCTTGGTACACCACGTGGTCGGTCCAAACCATCAACCAACCATATGACCGACTTCGAGTCGAGCTAGCGGCTTGGCCCCATATAATCAAATGCGTGTCTTGGTAAGGGCTACTGACGGTCAGAACAATGTAGCTCGCTAGCTCGTGCGCAAACTTGTGTTTTGGTCGAATATTGGGTGTTCGTGTACCACTTCGGGTAACACGGACTTTGGTGCAACTTCACCACTTGTGCACCTAATAAATTCTCGGTCGTTCAAGTCTATGCCTTCATATTATCAGGGTAGTTAGGTCTCATTGAGACCTTTCCAACGCTATGTCGTTTGTCTTGCTCGGCCATCCACAGCCCGAGTTATTCGAGGTACACCGTACCTTACCCTGTTTTTTCCTCATTTGGGTGCAAACCTTAGAACACCCATATGGCCCACTTGGAGACTAGCTGGCACTTTGGCCCCATATAATAATAAGTGCGCCTTGATTAGGGCTACTGACGGTCGGAACATTTCAACTCGCTAGCTCGGGCCCACACTTGTGTTTTTCTCGAATATATGGTTCAAGTGTGCCACTTTGGGCACTTATGGACATTTTGTCCCCACACAACTTTCTTGCCTTGGTAGATAGGGTCTTGTGTTCTCGGGCAAAAAGATGCACCAAGATATGGTCTAACTTTCGTTCTTTTACCGCAAAGCGCTATCTCCAACACCCGAGGAGATAGAAAGTGATTATGTTCGGTACATCGGTCTTCCATGGCCTACTATGGTAAGCCCCTGCAGGTATGCAACCGAAGGTGCTTGGTACATATATTTGGTGCAATATCGGTGCAAAGTAGGTGTTTCCTTGATCGGGCTATAACTTTCTTGGTTGATGTTGGATTGCTTTGCGGTCTTCGGGGGATAGTTAGGGAACATGTTGGCCAACATTTTCTTATTCCTCAGCCTGGCCGTACCTCTTACCGTCTAGGCGGTATTCATGCTCTAAGTTGGAACTTGTGTTCCATCGGGCAACTTTTCTGACTTTGACGCTTAATAACTTCCGTTCATATGCAGTCTAAGCTCTGCAACTCTCAGGAAAGCTAGTACTACTCATTTCCTTTCCATATCAGTCTTTGGCTTGTCGATCCGATGTCTACAGCCTTAGTTATTCACGTTCCCTGTGAAGGTAGGTTTTTGCCCATTTTACAGTTCATGTGGTAACATTCCCGGACTTTGCCGGCTTTCTCTTCATGTGGTAACTTGCTTGCTCATGTGGTAACTTGATAGTGTATTTCCGACAGACCCAATCTCGGACTTAGCCGATTTTTCTCTTCATATTATATGAATCCATCACTAGGCCATCTTGCTTGCTTGTGTGGTAACTTGAAAGTGTATGTCTGACAGACCCAATCTTGGACTTAGCCGATTTTTCTCTTCATATCATATGGATCCATCACTAGGCCATCTTGCTTGCTTGCGTGGTAACTTGGAAGTGTATTTCTGACAGACCCAATCTGGGACTTAGCCGATTTTTCTCTTCATATTATATGAATCCATCACTAGGCCATCTTGCTTGCTTGTGTGGTAACTTGAAAGTGTATGTCTGACAGACCCAATCTTGGACTTAGCCAATTTTTCTCTTCATGTCATATGGATCCTTCACTAGGCCATCTTGCTTGCTTGTGTGGTAACTTGGAAGTGTATTTCTGACAGACCCAATCTGGGACTTAGCCGATTTTTCTCTTCATATTATATGGATCCATCACTAGGCCATCTTGCTTGCTTGTGTGGTAACTTGGAAGTGTATTTCTGACAGACCCAATCTGGGACTTAGCCGATTTTTCTCTTCATATCATATGGATCCATCACTAGGCCATCTTGCTTGCTTGCGTGGTAACTTGGAAGTGTATTTCTGACAGACCCAATCTGGGACTTAGCCGATTTTTCTCTTCATATTATATGGATCCATCCTTAGGCCATCTTGCTTGCTTGTGTGGTAACTTTGAAGTGTATTTCTGACAGACCCAATCTGGGACTTAGCCGATTTTTCTCTTCATATCATATGGATCCATCACTAGGCCATCTTGCTTGCTTGCGTGGTAACTTGGAAGTGTATTTCTGACAGACCCAATCTGGGACTTAGCCGATTTTTCTCTTCATATTATATGGATCCATCCTTAGGCCATCTTGCTTGCTTGTGTGGTAACTTTGAAGTGTATTTCTGACAGACCCAATCTGGGACTTAGCCGATTTTTCTCTTCATATTATATGGATCCATCACTAGGCCATCTTGCTTGCTTGTGTGGTAACTTGATAGTGTATGTCTGACAGACCCAATCTCGGACTTAGCCGATTTTTCTCTTCATATCATATGGATCCATCACTAGGCCATCTTGCTTGCTTGTGTGGTAACTTGGAAGTGTATTTCTGACAGACCCAATCTGGGACTTAGCCGATTTTTCTCCTCATATCATATGGATCCATCACTAGGCCATCTTGCTTGCTTGTGTGGTAACTTGGAAGTGTATTTCTGACAGACCCAATCTCGGACTTAGCCGATTTTTCTCTTCATATTATATGGATCCTGGACTTAGCCGATTTTTCTCTTCATATCATATGGATCCATCACTAGGCCATCTTGCTTGCTTGTGTGGTAACTTGGAAGTGTATTTCTGACAGACCCAATCTGGGACTTAGCCGATTTTTCTCTTCATATCATATGGATCCATCAATACGCCATCTTGCTTGCTTGTGTGGTAACTTGATAGTGTATGTCTGACAGACCCAATCTGGGACTTAGCCGATTTTTCTCTTCATATCATATGGATCCATCACTAGGCCATCTTGCTTGCTTGTGTGGTAACTTGGAAGTGTATTTCTGACAGACCCAATCTGGGACTTAGCCGATTTTTCTCTTCATATTATATGGATCCTGGACTTAGCCGATTTTTCTCTTCATATCATATGGATCCATCACTAGGCCATCTTGCTTGCTTGTGTGGTAACTTGGAAGTGTATTTCTGACAGACCCAATCTGGGACTTAGCCGATTTTTCTCTTCATATCATATGGATCCATCACTAGGCCATCTTGCTTGCTTGTGTGGTAACTTGGAAGTGTATTTCTGACAGACCCAATCTGGGACTTAGCCGATTTTTCTCTTCATATTATATGGATCCTGGACTTAGCCGATTTTTCTCTTCATATCATATGGATCCATCACTAGGCCATCTTGCTTGCTTGTGTGGTAACTTGGAAGTGTATTTCTGACAGACCCAATCTGGGACTTAGCCGATTTTTCTCTTCATATTATATGGATCCTGGACTTAGCCGATTTTTCTCTTCATATCATATGGATCCATCATTAGGCCATCTTGCTTGCTTGTGTGGTAACTTGATAGTGTATTTCCGACAGACCCAATCTCGGACTTAGCCGATTTTTCTCTTCATATTATATGGTTCCATCACTAGGCCATCTTGCTTGCTTGTGTGGTATCTTGAAAGTGTATGTCTGACAGACCCAATCTCGGACTTAGCCGATTTTTCTCTTCATATAATATGGATCCTGGACTTAGCCTGTTATTAGGTTATTATATATGGATCCTGGACTTAGCCGATTATTAGGTTATTATATATGGATCCTGGACTTAGCCGATTTTTCTCTTCATATAATATGGATCCGGGACTTAGCCGATTATTAGGTTATTATATATGGATCCTGGACTTAGCCGATATTTCTCTTCATATAATATGGATCCGGGACTTAGCCAATTTTTCTCTTCATATAATATGGATCCGGGACTTAGCCGATTTTTCTCTTCATATAATATGGATCCGGGACTTAGCCAATTTTTCTCTTCATGTGGTAACGTATGCCAATCGCTCACAAGTCATGGGATAAGGGTACTTGTGTTCTTCCATCTTCTAAGTCCCGCACGGGGACATCGTGATCGCCCCAAGTCCGGAATAGCGCCAAGTCAAGCCCCACGGTGGCCGTGCAGGACCTGTTAGCGGCGGCCCCACTGACAGCACTAATCCGGACTTAGAAATTATATCTTTCTAATCGAACACCACACACGCAACACCACCATACCACCATCTCCTTGCAAGTACCTAAGTACCCGCAACTCCATGGTGAAGGCAATGTCACTCCATCACCAACCTCTTTGCATTGCAAGCACTTGCGTACCTACAACACTCCGAAGAAGGCAACGGCGCGCGATGCTCGACTCCACACACCACACCACACCACACCACCGATGGCCAGCCAGCCAGCCAGCCCAGCTAAGGGCTAACCCACCAACCAACCACCAATGGCCTAGGCCAGCCGGATCCCACCTTCAAGTCCAAGCACAGCCAAGTGCAAGTACCGCCAAGTGTTCACCAACCAACCATCACACCAGGTCAGCCGGCCAGTACCCACCTTCAAGTGCCATTACCCTCGGGTGCAAGCCCAATCAAGTGTTAACCAACCAACCCGGCCAAGGCAGCCAACAGGCCGGCACCCTACAGCACCGACCCGCCATCACCACCTCAACCGTTGACCATGCAAGTGGCCTCGGACAACAGGTGACACCCGAAGTACATCCGAAGAACGTATATCAAGTGTTTGCTCACCAAGTCCTCAACCAACCCCAAGTACCCGGAGGTACCCAGAGTGTTGGATCCGCCAACCCGTCCCGGCACTCCAAGTCCTTGCGAACCCAAAGTGTTTGCCCGGTAGGGCCATTGTATCACAACGCTTGCGACCATGCAAGTGGCCTCGAACAAGGTGACAGGGGTATCTTCACCAAGTTCTCAACCAACCCCAAGTACCCGGAGGTACCCAGAGTGTTGGGTCCGCCAACCACTACCAGCACTCCAAGTCCTCGCGAACATAAAGTGTTTGCCCGGTAGGGCCATTAGACCACAACGCTTGCTAACCATGCAAGTGGTCTCGGACAACAGGTGACACCCGAAGTACATCCGGAGAGTGTATATCAAGTGTTTGTTCACCAAGTCCTCAACCAACCCCAAGTACCCGGAGGTACCCAGAGTGTTGGGTCCGCCAACCACTACCAGCACTCTAAGTCCTCGCGAACTCAAAGTGTTTGCCCGGTAGGGCCATTAGACCACAACGCTTGCTAACCATGCAAGTGGTCTCGGACAACAGGCGATACCCGAAGTACATCCGAAGAGTGTATATCAAGTGTTTGTTCACCAAGTCCTCAACCAACCCCAAGTACCCGGAGGTACCCAGAGTGTTGGATCCGCAAACCCGTCCCGGCACTCCAAGTCCTTGCGAACCCAAAGTGTTTGCCCGGTAGGGCCATTAGACCACAACGCTTGCTAACCATGCAAGTGGCCTCGGACAACAGGTGACACCCGAAGTACATCCGAAGAGTGTATATCAAGTGTTTGTTCACCAAGTCCTCAACCAACCCCAAGTACCCGGAGGTACCCAGAGTGTTGGATCCGCCAACCCGTCCCGGCACTCCAAGTCCTTGCGAACCCAAAGTGTTTGCCCGGTAGGGCCATTGAATCACAACGCTTGCTAACCATGCAAGTGGTCTCGGACAACAGGTGACACCCGAAGTACATCCGGAGAGTGTATA
>NW_026525093.1:0-10000 GCF_943734705.1 Anopheles coustani | reverse complement strand
CATCCTAACATATGTTTTTCTTAGAATTTAAGAAAAATCGACTAAGTCCGAGATGCCTTTAACTAGGGATGCTGTATTAAGATGGGAGATGAAGAAGATCAAGATTCATCTCCATGCAGCATCATATTCATCTCGCAGCATCCTTACATATGTTTTTCTTAGAATTTATGAAAAATCGACTAAGTCCGAGATGCCTTTAAGTAGGGATGCTGTTTTAGGATGGGAGATGTAGAAGATCAAGATTTATCTCCATGATGCATCCCATTCATCTCGCAGCATCCTAACATATGAATTTCTTAGAACTTATGAAAAATCGACTAAGTCCGAGATGCCTTTAAGTAGGGATGCTGTATTAAGATGGGAGATGTAGGAGATTAAGATGCATCTCCATGCAGCATCCCATTCATCTCCCAGCATCCTAACATATGAATTTCTATGAATTTATGAAAAAATCGACTAAGTCCGAGATGCCTTTAAGTAGGGATGCTGTATTGAGATGAGAGATGTAGGAGATCAAGATTCATCTCCATGCAGCATCCCATTCATCTCGCAGCATCCTTACATATGAATTTCTATGAATTTATGAAAAATCGACTAAGTCCGAGATGGCTTTAAGTAGGGATGCTGTATTGAGATGAGAGATGTAGGAGATCAAGATTCATCTCCATGCAGCATCTCATTCATCTCCCAGCATCCTAACATATGAATTTCTTAGAATTTATGAAAAATCGACTAAGTCCGAGATGCATTTAAGTAGGGATGCTGTATTAAGATGGGAGATGGAGTAGATCAAGATTCATCTCCATGCAGCATCCCATTCATCTCGCAGCATCCTAACATATGAATTTCTATGAATTTATGAAAAATCGACTAAGTCCGAGATGGCTTTAAGTAGGGATGCTGTATTGAGATGAGAGATGTAGGAGATCAAGATTCATCTCCATGCAGCATCTCATTCATCTCCCAGCATCCTAACATATGAATTTCTTAGAATTTATGAAAAATCGACTAAGTCCGAGATGCCTTTAAGTAGGGATGCTGTATTAAGATGGGAGATGAAGAAGATCAAGATTCATCTCCATGCAGCATCCCATTCATCTTGCAGCATCCTAACATATGAATTTCTATGAATTTATGAAAAATCGACTAAGTCCGAGATGGCTTTAAGTAGGGATGCTGTATTGAGATGAGAGATGTAGGAGATCAAGATTCATCTCCATGCAGCATCCCATTCATCTCCCAGCATCCTAACATATGAATTTCTTAGAATTTATGAAAAATCGACTAAGTCCGAGATGCCTTTAAGTAGGGATGCTGTATTAAGATGGGAGATGAAGAAGATCAAGATTCATCTCCATGCAGCATCCCATTCATCTCGCAGCATCCTAACATATGTTTTTCTTAGAATTTATGAAAAATCGACTAAGTCCGAGATGCCTTTAAGTAGGGATGCTGTATTAAGATGGGAGATGAAGAAGATCAAGATTCATCTCCCATGCAGCATCCCATTCATCTCGCAGCATCCTAACATATGAATTTCTTAGAATATATGAAAAATCGACTAAGTCCGAGATGCCTTTAAGTAGGGATGCTGTATTGAGTTGGGAGATGAAGAAGATTTAGATTCATCTCCATGCAGCATCCCATTCATCTCTTAGCATCCAAACATATGTTTTTCTTAGAATTTATGAAAAATCGACTCAGTCCGAGATGCTCTTAAGTAGGGATGCTGTATTAAGATGGGAGATGAAGAAGATCAAGATTAATCTCCATGCAGCATCTCATTCATCTCGCAGCATCCTAACATATGTTTTTCTTAGAATTTATGAAAAATCGACTAAGTCCGAGATGCCTTTAAGTAGGGATGCTGTATTAAGATGGGAGATGTAGAAGATCAAGATTCATCTCCATGCAGCATCCCATTCATCTCGCAGCATCCTAACATATGTTTTTCTTAGAATTTATGAAAAATCGACTAAGTCCGAGATGCCCTTAAGTAGGGATGCTGTATTAAGATGGGAGATGAAGAAGATCAAGATACATCTCCATGCAGCATCCCATTCATCTCGCAGCATCCTAACATATGAATTTCTTAGAATTTATGAATAATCGACTAAGTCCGAGATGCCTTTAAGAAGGGATGCTGTATTGAGACGGGAGATGAAGAAGATCAAGATTCATCTCCATGCAGCATCCCATTCATCTCGCAGCATCCTAACATATGAATTTCTTAGAAAATATGAAAAATCGACTAAGTCCGAGATGCCTTTAAGTAGGGATGCTGTATTGAGTTGGGAGATGAAGAAGATCAAGATTCATCTCCATGCAGCATCCCATTCATCTCTTAGCATCCAAACATATGTTTTTCTTAGAATTTATGAAAAATCGACTCAGTCCGAGATGCTCTTAAGTAGGGATGCTGTATTAAGATGGGAGATGAAGAAGATCAAGATTAATCTCCATGCAGCATCTCATTCATCTCGCAGCATCCTAACATATGTTTTTCTTAGAATTTATGAAAAATCGACTAAGTCCGAGATGCCTTTAAGTAGGGATGCTGTATTAAGATGGGAGATGTAGAAGATCAAGATTCATCTCCATGCAGCATCCCATTCATCTCGCAGCATCCTAACATATGTTTTTCTTAGAATTTATGAAAAATCGACTAAGTCCGAGATGCCCTTAAGTAGGGATGCTGTATTAAGATGGGAGATGGAGAAGATCAAGATTCATCTTCATGCAGCATCTCATTCATCTCGCAGCATCCTAACATATGTTTTTCTTAGAATTTATGAAAAATCGACTAAGTCCGAGATGCCTTTAAGAAGGGATGCTGTATTAAGATGGGAGATGAAGAAGATCAAGATTCAACTCCATGCAGCATCCCATTCATCTCGCAGCATCCTAACATATGTTTTTCTTAGAATTTATGAAAAATCGACTAAGTCCGAGATGCCCTTAAGTAAGAATGCTGTATTGAGATGGGAGATGAAGAAGATCAAGATTCATCTCCATGCAGCATCCCATTCATCTCGCAGCATCCTAACATATGTTTTTCTTAGAATTTATGAAAAATCGACTAAGTCCGAGATGCCTTTAAGTAGGGATGCTGTATCAAGATGGGAGATGAAGAAGATCAAGATTCATCTCCATGCAGCATCCCATTCATCTCTTCGCATCCAAACATATGTTTTTCTTAGAATTTATGAAAAATCGACTAAGTCCGAGATGCCTTTAAGAAGGGATGCTGTATTGAGATGGGAGATGTAGAAGATCAAGATTCATCTCCATGCAGCATCCTATTCATCTCGCAGCATCCTAACATATGTTTTTCTTAGAATTTATGAAAAATCGACTAAGTCCAAGATGCCTTTAAGTAGGGATGCTGTATTAAGATGGGAGATGAAGAAGATCAAGATTCATCTCCATGCAGCATCCCATTCATCTCGCAGCATCCTAACATATGTATTTCTATGAATTTATGAAAAATCGACTAAGTCCGAGATGCCTTTAAGAAGGGATGCTGTATTGAGATGGGAGATGTAGAAGATCAAGATTTATCTCCATGCAGCATCCTATTCATCTCGCAGCATCCTTACATATGAATTTCTTAGAATTTATGAAAAATCGACTAAGTCCGAGATGCCTTTAATTAGGGATGCTGTATTAAGATGGGAGATGAAGAAGATCAAGATTCATCTCCATGCAGCATCCAATTCATCTCGCAGCATCCTAACATATGTTTTTCTTAGAATTTATGAAAAATCGACTAAGTCTGAGATGCCTTTAAGTAGGGATGCTGTATTGAGATGGCAGATGTAGAAGATCAAGATTCATCTCCATGCAGCATCTAATTCATCTCCTAGCATCCTAACATATGAATTTCTTAGAATTTATGAAAAATCGACTAGGTCCGAGATGCCTTTAAGTAGGGATGCTGTATTAAGATGGGAGATGAAGAAGATCAAGATTCATCTCCATGCAGCATCCCATTCATCTCGCAGCATCCTAACATATGAATTTCTATGAATTTATGAAAAATCGACTAAGTCCGAGATGCCTTTAAGTAGGGATGCTGTATTGAGATGGGAGATGTAGGAGATCAAGATTCATCTCCATGCAGCATCCCGTTCATCTCCCAGCATCCTAACATATGAATTTCTTAGAATTTATGAAAAATCGACTAAGTCCGAGATGCCTTTAAGTAGGGATGCTGTATTAAGATGGGAGATGGAGAAGATCTAGATTTATCTCCATCCAGCATCCCATTCATCTCGCAGCATCCTAACATATGTTTTTCTTAGAATTTATGAAAAATCGACTAAGTCCGAGATGCCTTTAAGTAGGGATGCTGTATTAAGATGGGAGATGAAGAAGATCAAGATTCATCTCAATGCAGCATCCCATTCAACTCGCAGCATCCTAACATATGTTTTTCTTAGAATTTATGAAAAATCGACTAAGTCCGAGATGCCTTTAAGTAGGGATGCTGTATTAAGACGGGAGATGAAGAAGATCAAGATTCATCTCCATGCAGCATCCCATTCATCTCGCAGCATCCAAACATATGTTTTTCTTAGAATTTATTAAAAATCGACTAAGTCCGAGATGCCTTTAAGTAGGGATGCTGTAATAAGATGGGAGATGAATAAGATCAATATTCATCTCCATGCAGCATCTCATTCATCTCGCAGCATCCTAACATATGTTTTACTTAGAAGTTATGGAAAATCGACTAAGTCCGAGATGCCTTTACGTAGGGATGCTGTATTAAGATGGGAGATGTAGAAGATCAAGATTCATCTCCATGCAGCATCCCATTCATCTCGCAGCATCCTAACATATGAATTTCTTAGAATTTATGAAAAATCGACTAAGTCTGAGATCCCTTCAAGTAGGGATGCTGTATTAAGACGGGAGATGAAGAAGATCAAGATTCATCTCCATGCAGCATCCCATTCATCTCGCAGCATCCAAACATATGTTTTTCTTAGAATTTATTAAAAATCGACTAAGTCCGAGATGCCTTTAAGTAGGGATGCTGTATTAAGATGGGAGATGAAGAAGATCGAGATTCATCTCCATGCAGCATCCCAT
Organism: Anopheles coustani; assembly: GCF_943734705.1. Lineage (NCBI taxonomy): Eukaryota > Metazoa > Arthropoda > Insecta > Diptera > Culicidae > Anopheles > Anopheles coustani. Next base: position 4,903 of record NW_026525093.1, on the reverse strand, counting down.
TCATCTCGCAGCATCCTAACATATGAATTTCTTAGAATTTATGAAAAATCGACTAAGTCCGAGATGCCTTTAAGTAGGGATGCTGTATTAAGATGGGAGATGAAGAAGATCAAGATTCATCTCCATGCAGCATCCCGTTCATCTCCCAGCATCCTAACATATGAATTTCTTAGAATTTATGAAAAATCGACTAAGTCCGAGATGCCTTTAAGTAGGGATGCTGTATTAAGATGGGAGATGAGGAAAATCAAGACTCATCTCCATGCAGCATCCCATTCATCTCGCAGCATCCTAACATATGTTTTTCTTAGAATTTATGAAAAATCGACTAAGTCCGAGATGCCTTTAAGTAGGGATGCTGTATTAAGATGGGAGATGAAGAAGATCAAGATTCATCTCCATGCAGCATCATATTCATCTCGCAGCATCCTTACATATGTTTTTCTTAGAATTTATGAAAAATCGACTAAGTCCGAGATGCCTTTAAGTAGGGATGCTGTTTTAGGATGGGAGATGTAGAAGATCAAGATTTATCTCCATGAAGCATCCCATTCATCTCGCAGCATCCTAACATATGTTTTTCTTAGAATTTAAGAAAAATCGACTAAGTCCGAGATGCCTTTAACTAGGGATGCTGTATTAAGATGGGAGATGAAGAAGATCAAGATTCATCTCCATGCAGCATCCCATTCATCTCGCAGCATCCTTACATATGAATTTCTAAGAATTTATGAAAAATCGACTTAGTCCGAGATGCCTTTAAGTAGGGATGCTGTATTAAGATGGGAGATGGAGAAGATCAAGATTCATCTCCATGCAGCATCCCATTCATCTCGCAGCATCCTAACATATGTTTTTCTTAGAATTTATGAAAAATCGACTAAGTCCGAGATGCCTTTAACTAGGGATGCTGTATTAAGATGGGAGATGAAGAAGATCAAGATTCATCTCCATGCAGCATCCCATTCATCTCGCAGCATCCTAACATATGAATTTCTTAGAATTTATGAAAAATCGACTAAGTCCGAGATGCTCTTAAGTAGGGATGCTGTATTAAGATGCGAGATGAAGAAGATCAAGATTCATCTCCATGCAGCATCATATTCATCTCGCAGCATCCTTACATATGTTTTTCTTAGAATTTATGAAAAATCGACTAAGTCCGAGATGCCTTTAAGTAGGGATGCTGTATTAGGATGGGAGATGTAGAAGATCAAGATTTATCTCCATTAAGCATCCCATACATCTCGCAGCATCCTAACATATGTTTTTCTTAGAATTTATGAAAAATCGACTAAGTCCGAGATGCCTTTAACTAGGGATGCTGTATTAAGATGGGAGATGAAGAAGATCAAGATTCATCTCCATGCAGCATCCCATTCATCTCGCAGCATCCTAACATATGAATTTCTTAGAATTTATGAAAAATTGACTAAGTCCGAGATGCTCTTAAGAAGGGATGCTGTATAAAGATGCGAGATGAAGAAGATCAAGATTCATCTCCATGCAGCATCATATTCATCTCGCAGCATCCTTACATATGTTTTTCTTAGAATTTATGAAAAATCGACTAAGTCCGAGATGCCTTTAAGTAGGGATGCTGTTTTAGGATGGGAGATGTAGAAGATCAAGATTTATCTCCATGAAGCATCCCATTCATCTCGCAGCATCCTAACATATGTTTTTCTTAGAATTTAAGAAAAATCGACTAAGTCCGAGATGCCTTTAACTAGGGATGCTGTATTAAGATGGGAGATGAAGAAGATCAAGATTCATCTCCATGCAGCATCCCATTCATCTCGCAGCATCCTAACATATGTTTTTCTTAGAATTTATGAAAAATCGACTAAGTCCGAGATGCCCTTAAGTAGGGATGCTGTATTAAGATGGGAGATGAAGAAGATCAAGATACATCTCCATGCAGCATCCCATTCATCTCGCAGCATCCTAACATATGAATTTCTTAGAATTTATGAATAATCGACTAAGTCCGAGATGCCTTTAAGAAGGGATGCTGTATTGAGACGGGAGATGAAGAAGATCAAGATTCATCTCCATGCAGCATCCCATTCATCTCGCAGCATCCTAACATATGAATTTCTTAGAAAATATGAAAAATCGACTAAGTCCGAGATGCCTTTAAGTAGGGATGCTGTATTGAGTTGGGAGATGAAGAAGATCAAGATTCATCTCCATGCAGCATCCCATTCATCTCTTAGCATCCAAACATATGTTTTTCTTAGAATTTATGAAAAATCGACTCAGTCCGAGATGCTCTTAAGTAGGGATGCTGTATTAAGATGGGAGATGAAGAAGATCAAGATTCATCTCCATGCAGCATCTCATTCATCTCGCAGCATCCTAACATATGTTTTTCTTAGAATTTATGAAAAATCGACTAAGTCCGAGATGCCTTTAAGTAGGGATGCTGTATTAAGATGGGAGATGTAGAAGATCAAGATTCATCTCCATGCAGCATCCCATTCATCTCGCAGCATCCTAACATATGTTTTTCTTAGAATTTATGAAAAATCGACTAAGTCCGAGATGCCCTTAAGTAGGGATGCTGTATTAAGATGGGAGATGGAGAAGATCAAGATTCATCTTCATGCAGCATCTCATTCATCTCGCAGCATCCTAACATATGTTTTTCTTAGAATTTATGAAAAATCGACTAAGTCCGAGATGCCTTTAAGAAGGGATGCTGTATTAAGATGGGAGATGAAGAAGATCAAGATTCAACTCCATGCAGCATCCCATTCATCTCGCAGCATCCTAACATATGTTTTTCTTAGAATTTATGAAAAATCGACTAAGTCCGAGATGCCCTTAAGTAAGAATGCTGTATTGAGATGGGAGATGAAGAAGATCAAGATTCATCTCCATGCAGCATCCCATTCATCTCGCAGCATCCTAACATATGTTTTTCTTAGAATTTATGAAAAATCGACTAAGTCCGAGATGCCTTTAAGTAGGGATGCTGTATCAAGATGGGAGATGAAGAAGATCAAGATTCATCTCCATGCAGCATCCCATTCATCTCTTCGCATCCAAACATATGTTTTTCTTAGAATTTATGAAAAATCGACTAAGTCCGAGATGCCTTTAAGAAGGGATGCTGTATTGAGATGGGAGATGTAGAAGATCAAGATTCATCTCCATGCAGCATCCTATTCATCTCGCAGCATCCTAACATATGTTTTTCTTAGAATTTATGAAAAATCGACTAAGTCCAAGATGCCTTTAAGTAGGGATGCTGTATTAAGATGGGAGATGAAGAAGATCAAGATTCATCTCCATGCAGCATCCCATTCATCTCGCAGCATCCTAACATATGTATTTCTATGAATTTATGAAAAATCGACTAAGTCCGAGATGCCTTTAAGAAGGGATGCTGTATTGAGATGGGAGATGTAGAAGATCAAGATTTATCTCCATGCAGCATCCTATTCATCTCGCAGCATCCTTACATATGAATTTCTTAGAATTTATGAAAAATCGACTAAGTCCGAGATGCCTTTAATTAGGGATGCTGTATTAAGATGGGAGATGAAGAAGATCAAGATTCATCTCCATGCAGCATCCAATTCATCTCGCAGCATCCTAACATATGTTTTTCTTAGAATTTATGAAAAATCGACTAAGTCTGAGATGCCTTTAAGTAGGGATGCTGTATTGAGATGGCAGATGTAGAAGATCAAGATTCATCTCCATGCAGCATCTAATTCATCTCCTAGCATCCTAACATATGAATTTCTTAGAATTTATGAAAAATCGACTAGGTCCGAGATGCCTTTAAGTAGGGATGCTGTATTAAGATGGGAGATGAAGAAGATCAAGATTCATCTCCATGCAGCATCCCATTCATCTCGCAGCATCCTAACATATGAATTTCTATGAATTTATGAAAAATCGACTAAGTCCGAGATGCCTTTAAGTAGGGATGCTGTATTGAGATGGGAGATGTAGGAGATCAAGATTCATCTCCATGCAGCATCCCGTTCATCTCCCAGCATCCTAACATATGAATTTCTTAGAATTTATGAAAAATCGACTAAGTCCGAGATGCCTTTAAGTAGGGATGCTGTATTAAGATGGGAGATGGAGAAGATCTAGATTTATCTCCATCCAGCATCCCATTCATCTCGCAGCATCCTAACATATGTTTTTCTTAGAATTTATGAAAAATCGACTAAGTCCGAGATGCCTTTAAGTAGGGATGCTGTATTAAGATGGGAGATGAAGAAGATCAAGATTCATCTTAATGCAGCATCCCATTCAACTCGCAGCATCCTAACATATGTTTTTCTTAGAATTTATGAAAAATCGACTAAGTCCGAGATGCCTTTAAGTAGGGATGCTGTATTAAGACGGGAGATGAAGAAGATCAAGATTCATCTCCATGCAGCATCCCATTCATCTCGCAGCATCCAAACATATGTTTTTCTTAGAATTTATTAAAAATCGACTAAGTCCGAGATGCCTTTAAGTAGGGATGCTGTAATAAGATGGGAGATGAATAAGATCAATATTCATCTCCATGCAGCATCTCATTCATCTCGCAGCATCCTAACATATGTTTTACTTAGAAGTTATGGAAAATCGACTAAGTCCGAGATGCCTTTACGTAGGGATGCTGTATTAAGATGGGAGATGTAGAAGATCAAGATTCATCTCCATGCAGCATCCCATTCATCTCGCAGCATCCTAACATATGAATTTCTTAGAATTTATGAAAAATCGACTAAGTCTGAGATCCCTTCAAGTAGGGATGCTGTATTAAGACGGGAGATGAAGAAGATCAAGATTCATCTCCATGCAGCATCCCATTCATCTCGCAGCATCCAAACATATGTTTTTCTTAGAATTTATTAAAAATCGACTAAGTCCGAGATGCCTTTAA
>NW_026525092.1:35000-41289 GCF_943734705.1 Anopheles coustani | reverse complement strand
GGACGGGGAGGTAGTGACGAGAAATAACAATATGAAACTCTTTAATGATGTTTCATAATTGGAATGAGTAGAGCATAAATCCTTCTACGAGGATCAAGTGGAGGGCAAGTCTGGTGCCAGCAGCCGCGGTAATTCCAGCTCCACTAGCGTATATTAAAATTGTTGCGGTTAAAACGTTCGAAGTTGATACTTGTCCAACACAGTCCGGCTCCGCCGACCCGGTCAACCCGTGGTCGGTGGGCCAAGTCGGAATCTGGTTGCGACTCAATGGTGTGGTAGGGCACCAAGTCTGTGTCATGGTGTGCCCTTCAACGGGTGCAAGTGTAACATAGAGCTCGACCGCTCACGTTTACCTTGAACAAATTAGAGTGCTTAAAGCAGGGTGCCCAAACGCCCTAGAATAATCTTGCATGGAATAATGGAATACGACCTTGGTCTAATCTTTCATTGGTTTGTACTCAGACCGGAGGTAATGATTAACAGAAGTAGTTGGGGACACTAGTATTACGGCGCGAGAGGTGAAATTCGTAGACCGTCGTAAGACTAACTAAAGCGAAGGCATTTGTCAAGGATGCTTTCTTTAATCAAGAACGAAAGTTAGAGGATCGAAGGCGATTAGATACCGCCCTAGTTCTAACCGTAAACGATGCCAACTAGCAATTGGGAGACGCTACAACCAGGTGCTCTCAGTAGCTTCCGGGAAACCAAAGTCAGGTTCCGGGGGAAGTATGGTTGCAAAGTTGAAACTTAAAGGAATTGACGGAAGGGCACCACAATGAAATGGAGCTTGCGGTTCAATTTGACTCAACACGGGAAAACTTACCAGGTCCGAACTTATGGAGGTGAGACAGATTAATAGCTCTTTCTCAAATTTAAGGGTAGTGGTGCATGGCCGTTCTTAGTTCGTGGATTGATTTGTCTGGTTAATTCCGATAACGAACGTGACTCACATATGCTAACTAGAACGCAGTCAGCGTTAATGCGTCGATGCCGATTGGAACGGGTTAGGACCTTTCGGTGGAGTATGACCTGACACCTTCGCTGTTCGTGTGCGCAAGTGCACTTACGGTACGCTGCTTAGCAGGACAATTTGTGTTTAGCAAAATGAGATCGAGCGATAACAGGTCCGTGATGCCCTTAGATGTTCTGGGCTACACGCGTGCTACAATGTGGGTAGCAGCGTGTCTCCTATTCCGAGAGGAACGGGAAATCACTCAAATACTCACTTAGTAGGGATTATGGATTGCAATGGTCCATATGAACTCGGAACTTCTAGTAAGTGCTGGTCATCAGCCAGCGTTGAATACGTCCCTGCCCTTTGTACACACCGCCCGTCGCTACTACCGATGGATTATTTAGTGAGGTCTTTGGAGATGATCGTTCGCTGGATCCTCGTGAACCGCGTCTGCTTTATCGAAGTTGACCGAACTTGATGATTTAGAGGAAGTAAAAGTCGTAACAAGGTTTCCGTAGGTGAACCTGCGGAAGGATCATTAGTGGCCAAGTGATCCTTCCAGAAGTCCGAACCTGCGGGTTGAGACTTCGGCACAAGTTGCCATATGATAATTGACGAAACACTATAGAAGTCCGAACCTGCGGGTTGAGACTCAGGCACAAGTTGCCATATGAAAGTTGACGAAACACTAACAAGTCCGAACCTGCGGGTTGAGACTTAGGCACACGTTGCCTTATACATGACTTCGAACAAATACACAAGTCCGAACCTGCGGGTTGAGACTTAGGCACAAGTTGCCTTATACATGACTTCGAACAAATACACAAGTCCGAACCTGCGGGTTGAGACTTAGGCACAAGTTGCCATATGAAAGTTGACGAAACACTAACAAGTCCGAACCTGCGGGTTGAGACTTAGGCACACGTTGCCTTATACATGACTTCGAACAAATACACAAGTCCGAACCTGCGGGTTGAGACTTAGGCACAAGTTGCCTTATACATACATTGGCCAAATAAACAGAAGTCCGAACCTGCGGGTTGAGACTTAGGCACAAGTTGCCATATTATATTCGATCAAACACTAAGTAGTCCGAACCTGCGGGTTGAGACTCAAGACCGTAACAAGATGTCACTATACAAGTCCGAACCTAAGGGTTGAGACTTAATGCGATCTAGATACCAAGTTGACATCCAATACCTGTTGAGCAAAACCAAAGATTCCCTGTTCTCGAATGATTACACTATATAACAGGGAATCATGAAGAAATCAAGCAAGCGTGAAACAAAGTCATCACTTGGGCATGCTCGATAGCCAACCACATGACCTTAACCTAAGAGAGCATGCAAACCACATGATACCTATAAACGATTAACCCGCCCTAGTTCAATCGTTCACCAAGTGATGACTTCAGTATGGCTAAGAGAAAAACTTTTAAATGGGAAAAACTCTAAGTCCGAACCTCCGGGTTGAGACTTCCGCGTCGGAGGTGGGCGCACCTCCTATCCGAAAGATGATGAATCAGGGGTGTTCGGTCAGCAATGGTCGGATGCCCCGTCGTAGTCCAACTATGACAATCAAAGTCAAGACCTCCGGGTTGAGACTTTCCGCGAGTACAAGCATAAAGGAACACGGACCAAGCCGTACCGAGAGAATCGGTACTAGAGCCCTCGTGGTTCTACATTGAGAGAGCCCTCGTGGTTCTCATTAGGGGCTTTATGCAAGTCGTACTCAATACTGTGGTGTGAAGTATAAAGTATAGTCTTCGCCTGGTCCACGCTGCTTCGGCGGTCCTGGGTAAGATAGTTCATTCTAGCTTGCCCTATAGTGGAATGAGGACACTTAATGCTTCGTCTTTTAGCGGCGGCTAGACTCCTCCTCACGGGGAACGAGTTGACGCACACAGCGGCGGCTTACGCACTATGGCAATCATGGATGCCTGAAGATTCCGTGAAGTTCTCCCCTGGTCCACGCTGCCTCGGCAGTCCTGGGTAAAATGGAATATTTCCAGCTTGCCCTATAGTGGAAGAGGACTATCCAACAATACAAAGTCAAGACCTCCGGGTTGAGACTTTCCGCGTCGGTGGTGTCGCGCACCGCCTATCCGAAAGATGGTGTAACAGGGGTGTTCGATCAGCAATGGTCGGATGCCCCGTCATAGTCCAACTATGACAACCAAAGTCAAGACCTCCGGGTTGAGACTTTCCGCGTCCGGAGGTACGCGTACCGCCTACCCGAAAGATGGTGTGCTTCTGGGGTATTCGATGAGTCGGATACCCCGTCGTAGTCCAACTATGACAATACAAAGTCAAGACCTCCGGGTTGAGACTTCCGCGTCGGAGGTGCGCGCACCGCCTACCCGAAAGATGATGAATCAGGGGTGTTCGATCAGCAATGGTCGGATGCCCCGTCGTAGTCCAACTATGACAATCAAAGTCAAGACCTCCGGGTTGAGACTTCCGCGTCCGGAGGTACGCGTACCGCCTACCCGAAAGATGGTGAATCAGGGGTGTTCGATCAGCAATGGTCGGATGCCCCGTCGTAGTCCAACTATGACAATCAAAGTCAAGACCTCCGGGTTGAGACTTTCTAAGAGTACAAGCATAAAGGAACACGGACCAAGCCGTACCGAGAGAATCGGTACTAGAGCCCTCGTGGTTCTACATTGAGAGAGCCCTCGTGGTTCTCATTAGGGGCTTTATGCAAGTCGTACTCAATACTGTGGTGTGAAGTATAAAGTATAGAGTCCTCCACTGGTCCACGCTGCTCCGGCGGTCCTGGGTAAGATAGTTCATTCTAGCTTGCCCTATGTGGAAGAGGACTCAATACCCTACCTGTTGAGCTTGAAACAAAGTCATCACTTGGGCATGCTCATATTGCCATACAATATTCCATTATCTACTAATGAGCATGCAGCTATATGATTATAACCTGTAAACGATTACCCCGCCGTAGTTCAGCGCTTCAACCAAGTGATGACTTCAGTATGGCTAGTGTGTGAAGTATAAAGTATAGTCCTCCCCTGGTCCACACTGCTTCGGCGGTCCTGGGTAAGATAGTTAGTTCTAGCTTGCCCTATGTGGAAGAGGACACCATACTTAATACTGTGGTGTAATGAACAAAGTATAGTCCTCCACTGGTCCACGCTGCTTTGCAGTCCTGGGTAAGATAGTTAATTCTAGCTTGCCCTATGTGGAAGAGGGCATACAAGACAAAGTATAGTTCTCCCCTGGTCCACGCTGCTCCGGCGGTCCTGGGTAAGATAGTTAATTCTAGCTTGCCCTATGTGGAAGAGGACATAATACTCTACCTGTTGAGCTTTAAACAAAGTCATCACTTGGGCATGCTCTATAGCCAACCACATGACATTAACCTAAGAGAGCATGCAGCGTATTATCCCAATGCAAAGTAAACGATAGACTCGCCCTAGTTCAGTGCTTCAACCAAGTGATGACTTCAATATGGCTAGTGTGTGAAGTATAAAGTATAGTCCTCCCCTGGTCCACACTGCTTCGGCGGTCCTGGGTAAGATAGTTAGTTCTAGCTTGCCCTATGTGGAAGAGGACACCATACTTAATACTGTGGTGTAATGAACAAAGTATAGTCCTCCACTGGTCCACGCTGCTTCGGCGGTCCTGGGTAAGATAGTTAATTCTAGCTTGCCCTATGTGGAAGAGGGCATACAAGACAAAGTATAGTTCTCCCCTGGTCCACGCTGCTTCGGCGGTCCTGGGTAAGATAGTTAATTCTAGCTTGCCCTATGTGGAAGAGAGCATACATGAACCAAGAACGAAGGTTATGATCGAGGAATGATTCGACAACTAACCGATGGTATGAAATGTGAAGAATTCAAGCAAGCACACAATCAAGTCATCACTTGGGCATGCTCGATAGCCAACCTCATGACATTAACCTAGTAGAGCATGCGAAAACCAATATATATGTAAACGATGCCTCCCTAGTTCAGCGCTTCAACCAAGTGATGACTTCAGAATGGCTAAATCAAATCGGTTCAAACCATACCATCGGTATCCTATTGAAACACACAAGTCGATATCAAACCTCATGATTGTGTAGTCCTCCACTGGTCCACGCCGCTTCGGCCGTCCTGGGTAAAATGGAACATTCCAGCTTGCCCTATGTGGAAGAGGGCACATTACTCAATACTGTGGTGTGAAGTATAAAGTTCAGTTCTCCCCTGGTCCACGCTGCTTCGGCGGTCCTGGGTAAGATAGTTCATTCTAGCTTGCCCTATGTGGAAGAGGACACTTCATACTTCGTCTCTAAGCGGCGGCTTGACTCCTCCCTACGGGGAACGGGTTTACGCGCACAGCGGCGGCTTACGCACTATGGCAGTCATGGATGCCTTACGTTTCTATGAAAAGTGTGTTCCTCCCCTGGTCCACGCTGCTTCGGCAGTCCTGGGTAAGATAGTTAGTTCTAGCTTGCCCTATGTGGAAGAGGACACGTAGACTTACTGTGGTGTGAAGTATAAAGTTCAGTTCTCCCCTGGTCCACGCCGCTTCGGCCGTCCTGGGTAAAATGGATTCATCCAGCTTGCCCTATGTGGAATGAGGACACTTTATGCTTCGTCTCTAAGCGGCGGCTTGCTCCTCCCTACGGGGAACGGGTATACGCGCACAGCGGCGGCTTACGTTATGGCAGTCATGGATGCCTTACGTTTCCATGAAAAGTGTGTTCCTCCCCTGGTCCACGCTGCTTCGGCAGTCCTGGGTAAGATAGTTAGTTCTAGCTTGCCCTATGTGGAAGAGGACACGTAGACTTACTGTGGTGTGAAGTATAAGGTTCAGTTCTCCCCTGGTCCACGCCGCTTCGGCCGTCCTGGGTAAAATGGATTAATCCAGCTTGCCCTATGTGGAATGAGGACACTTTATGCTTCGTCTCTAAGCGGCGGCTTGCTCCTCCCTACGGGGAACGGGTTTACGCGCACAGCGGCGGCTTACGCAAGTTAGTCACCCTCGGCAGTGGATCACTCGGCTCATGGATCGATGAAGACCGCAGCTAACTGCGCGTCGTAATGTGAACTGCAGGACACATGAACATTGATAAGTTGAACGCATATTGCACGTCGTGGGAACCTACCATGATGTACAGATGACTGAGCGCTTATATTTGAGAAATGTATCGCATACATTTAACTACGCCGTGACACCCGTCACGAGACGTGCACCATGATGTTAACTAGGGTCGCGACGACCCGCTAGCATTAAAGAACCCGTGGTTTACAATATACTGGCATTGGAATTCGAAGTATTTAGAGCGTCCGTGTTCCCGCGTGAGGCGGAAGTACGAGGAGAAGGCGTGCTTGTGGTG
>NW_026525092.1:5000-30000 GCF_943734705.1 Anopheles coustani | reverse complement strand
TGGGGTTGGTTGAGGACTTGGTGAACAAACACTTGATATACACTCTCCGGATGTACTTCGGGTGTCACCTGTTGTCCGAGACCACTTGCATGGTTAGCAAGCGTTGTGATTCAATGGCCCTACCGGGCAAACACTTTGGGTTCGCAAGGACTTGGAGTGCCGGGACGGGTTGGCGGATCCAACACTCTGGGTACCTCCGGGTACTTGGGGTTGGTTGAGGACTTGGTGAACAAACACTTGTTGTACACTCTCCGGATGTACTTCGGGTGTCACCTGTTGTCCGAGGCCACTTGCATGGTAGCAAGCGTTGTGATACAATGGCCCTACCGGGCAAACACTTTGGGTTCGCAAGGACTTGGAGTGCCGGGACGGGTTTGCGGATCCAACACTCTGGGTACCTCCGGGTACTTGGGGTTGGTTGAGGACTTGGTGAACAAACACTTGATATACACTCTTCGGATGTACTTCGGGTGTCACCTGTTGTCCGAGGCCACTTGCATGGTAGCAAGCGTTGTGATACAATGGCCCTACCGGGCAAACACTTTGGGTTCGCAAGGACTTGGAGTGCCGGGACGGGTTTGCGGATCCAACACTCTGGGTACCTCCGGGTACTTGGGGTTGGTTGAGGACTTGGTGAACAAACACTTGATATACACTCTTCGGATGTACTTCGGGTATCGCCTGTTGTCCGAGACCACTTGCATGGTTAGCAAGCGTTGTGGTCTAATGGCCCTACCGGGCAAACACTTTGGGTTCGCGAGGACTTAGAGTGCTGGTAGTGGTTGGCGGACCCAACACTCTGGGTACCTCCGGGTACTTGGGGTTGGTTGAGGACTTGGTGAACAAACACTTGTTGTACACTCTCCGGATGTACTTCGGGTGTCACCTGTTGTCCGAGACCACTTGCATGGTTAGCAAGCGTTGTGGTCTAATGGCCCTACCGGGCAAACACTTTATGTTCGCGAGGACTTGGAGTGCTGGTAGTGGTTGGCGGACCCAACACTCTGGGTACCTCCGGGTACTTGGGGTTGGTTGAGAACTTGGTGAAGATACCCCTGTCACCTTGGTCGAGGCCACTTGCATGGTCGCAAGCGTTGTGATACAATGGCCCTACCGGGCAAACACTTTGGGTTCGCAAGGACTTGGAGTGCCGGGACGGGTTGGCGGATCCAACACTCTGGGTACCTCCGGGTACTTGGGGTTGGTTGAGGACTTGGTGAGCAAACACTTGATATACGTTCTTCGGATGTACTTCGGGTGTCACCTGTTGTCCGAGGCCACTTGCATGGTCAACGGTTGAGGTGGTGATGGCGGGTCGGTGCTGTAGGGTGCCGGCCTGTTGGCTGCCTTGGCCGGGTTGGTTGGTTAACACTTGATTGGGCTTGCACCCGAGGGTAATGGCACTTGAAGGTGGGTACTGGCCGGCTGACCTGGTGTGATGGTTGGTTGGTGAACACTTGGCGGTACTTGCACTTGGCTGTGCTTGGACTTGAAGGTGGGATCCGGCTGGCCTAGGCCATTGGTGGTTGGTTGGTGGGTTAGCCCTTAGCTGGGCTGGCTGGCTGGCTGGCCATCGGTGGTGTGGTGTGGTGAGGTGTGTGGAGTCGAGCATCGCGCGCCGTTGCCTTCTTCGGAGTGTTGTAGGTACGCAAGTGCTTGCAATGCAAAGAGGTTGGTGATGGAGTGACATTGCCTTCACCATGGAGTTGCGGGTACTTAGGTACTTGCAAGGAGATGGTGGTATGGTGGTGTTGCGTGTGTGGTGTTCGATTAGAAAGATATAATTTCTAAGTCCGGATTAGTGCTGTCAGTGGGGCCGCCGCTAACAGGTCCTGCACGGCCACCGTGGGGCTTGACTTGGCGCTATTCCGGACTTGGGGCGATCACGATGTCCCCGTGCGGGACTTAGAAGATGGAAGAACACAAGTACCCTTATCCCATGACTTGTGAGCGATTGGCATACGTTACCACATGAAGAGAAAAATTGGCTAAGTCCCGGATCCATATTATATGAAGAGAAAAATTGGCTAAGTCCCGGATCCATATTATATGAAGAGAAATATCGGCTAAGTCCAGGATCCATATATAATAACCTAATAATCGGCTAAGTCCCGGATCCATATTATATGAAGAGAAAAATCGGCTAAGTCCAGGATCCATATATAATAACCTAATAATCGGCTAAGTCCAGGATCCATATATAATAACCTAATAACAGGCTAAGTCCAGGATCCATATTATATGAAGAGAAAAATCGGCTAAGTCCGAGATTGGGTCTGTCAGACATACACTTTCAAGATACCACACAAGCAAGCAAGATGGCCTAGTGATGGAACCATATAATATGAAGAGAAAAATCGGCTAAGTCCGAGATTGGGTCTGTCGGAAATACACTATCAAGTTACCACACAAGCAAGCAAGATGGCCTAATGATGGATCCATATGATATGAAGAGAAAAATCGGCTAAGTCCAGGATCCATATAATATGAAGAGAAAAATCGGCTAAGTCCCAGATTGGGTCTGTCAGAAATACACTTCCAAGTTACCACACAAGCAAGCAAGATGGCCTAGTGATGGATCCATATGATATGAAGAGAAAAATCGGCTAAGTCCAGGATCCATATAATATGAAGAGAAAAATCGGCTAAGTCCCAGATTGGGTCTGTCAGAAATACACTTCCAAGTTACCACACAAGCAAGCAAGATGGCCTAGTGATGGATCCATATGATATGAAGAGAAAAATCGGCTAAGTCCCAGATTGGGTCTGTCAGAAATACACTTCCAAGTTACCACACAAGCAAGCAAGATGGCCTAGTGATGGATCCATATGATATGAAGAGAAAAATCGGCTAAGTCCAGGATCCATATAATATGAAGAGAAAAATCGGCTAAGTCCCAGATTGGGTCTGTCAGAAATACACTTCCAAGTTACCACACAAGCAAGCAAGATGGCCTAGTGATGGATCCATATGATATGAAGAGAAAAATCGGCTAAGTCCAGGATCCATATAATATGAAGAGAAAAATCGGCTAAGTCCCAGATTGGGTCTGTCAGAAATACACTTCCAAGTTACCACACAAGCAAGCAAGATGGCCTAGTGATGGATCCATATGATATGAAGAGAAAAATCGGCTAAGTCCCAGATTGGGTCTGTCATAAATACACTTCCAAGTTACCACACAAGCAAGCAAGATGGCCTAGTGATGGATCCATATGATATGAAGAGAAAAATCGGCTAAGTCCAGGATCCATATAATATGAAGAGAAAAATCGGCTAAGTCCCAGATTGGGTCTGTCAGAAATACACTTCCAAGTTACCACACAAGCAAGCAAGATGGCCTAGTGATGGATCCATATGATATGAAGAGAAAAATCGGCTAAGTCCCAGATTGGGTCTGTCAGACATACACTATCAAGTTACCACACAAGCAAGCAAGATGGCCTAGTGATGGATCCATATGATATGAAGAGAAAAATCGGCTAAGTCCCAGATTGGGTCTGTCAGAAATACACTTCCAAGTTACCACATGAGCAAGCAAGATGGCCTAGTGATGGATCCATATAATATGCAGAGAAAAATCGACTAAGTCCCAGATTGGGTCTGTCAGAAATACACTTCCAAGTTACCACATAAGCAAGCAAGATGGCCTAGTGATGGATCCATATAATATGAAGAGAAAAATCGGCTAAGTCCCAGATTGGCTCTGTCAGACATACACTTTCAAGTTACCACACAAGCAAGCAAGATGGCCTAGTGATGGATCCATATAATATGAAGAGAAAAATCGGCTAAGTCCCAGATTGGGTCTGTCAGAAATACACTTCCAAGTTACCACACAAGCAAGCAAGATGGCCTAGTGATGGATCCATTTGATATGAAGAGAAAAATCGGCTAAGTCCCAGATTGGGTCTGTCAGAAATACACTTCCAAGTTACCAGACAAGCAAGCAAGATGGCCTAGTGATGGATCCATATGATATGAAGAGAAAAATCGGCTAAGTCCGAGATTGGGTCTGTCAGACATACACTTCCAAGTTACCACACAAGCAAGCAAGTTACCACATGAAGAGAAAGCCGGCAAAGTCCGGGAATGTTACCACATGAACTGGAAAATGGGCAAAAACCTACCTTCACAGGGAACGTGAATAACTAAGGCTGTAGACATCGGATCGACAAGCCAAAGACTGATATGGAAAGGAAATGAGTAGTACTAGCTTTCCTGAGAGTTGCAGAGCTTAGACTGCATATGAACGAAAGTTATTAAGCGTCAAAGTCAGAGAAGTTACCCAAAGGAACACAAGTTCCAACTTAGAGCATGTATACCGCCTAGACGGTTAGAGGTACGGCCAGGCTGAGGAATAAGGAAATGTTGGCCAACATGTTCCCTAACTATCCCCCGAAGACCGCAAAGCAATCCAACATCAACCAAGAAAGTTATAGCCCGATCAAGGAAACACCTACTTTGCACCGATATTGCACCAAATACATGTACCAAGCACCTTCGGTTGCATACCTGCAGGGGTTTACCATAGTAGGCCATGGAAGACCGATATACCGAACATAATCACTTTCTATCTCCTCGGGTGTTTGAGATAGCGCTTTGCGGTACAAGAACGAAAGTTAGACTTTATCTTGGTGCATCTTTTTGCCCAAGATCACAAGACCCTATCTACCAAGGCAAGAAAGTTGTGTGGGGACAAAATGTCCAAAAGTGCCCAAAGTGGCACACTTGAACCATATATTCGAGAAAAACACAAGTGTGGGCCCGAGCTAGCAAGTTGAAATGTTCTGACCGTCAGTAGCCCTAGTTGAGGTGCACTTATCATTATATGAGGCCAACGTGCCAGCTAGTCTCTAAAGGGGCGATATGGGTGTTCCAAGGTTTGTACCCAATTGAGGAAAAAACAGGGTAAGGTACGGTGTACCGCGAATAACTCGGGCTATAGATGTCCGATCGATGAGTTTGGCATATGTATGGAAAGGTCTCGACGAGACCTAACTACCCTGAAAGTATGAAGGCAAAGACTTGAATGACCGGGAAGTTATTAAGTGCACAAGTGGTAAAGTTGCACCAAAGTCCATGTTACCCGAAGTGGTACATGAACACCCAATATTCGACCAAAACACAAGTTTAGAGACGAGCTAGCGAGCTACATTGTTCAGACCGTCAGTAGCCCGCATCAAGACACGCATTTCATTATATTGAGCCTAGCCGCTAGCTCGACTCGAAGTCGGTCATATGGTTGGTTGATGGTTTGGACCGACCACGTGGTGTACCAAGGTGATGTACCTTTCATGAATTAAAACTCTAACTGTATGGCACTGAGCGACAAGCTAAGGTGTGATTTGGAATAGTCTTGAGTGGGACTATTTAGGAAAAATGCGAACAAAAAATCACAAAGTCCTTGGGCGAAGCTATTAGCGAAACATAGAGCAAATTGGTACCAAAAACTATGGAAATGGGACTTGAGTCAAAAATAACCGCAAGTTGGAGAAGAGATAGCAAGCTTGCGTAGAACAATTATATTTGGTGCATGGTATCACCAACAAAAAAGTATATGGGGCCAAGGTGCTGGCTGGCCTCCAAAGTGGAGATATGGGCGAGACAAAGTTTGTACCCAAGTACGAACAAGTATGGAAAAAACAGGGTAAGGTACCAAGTACCATTAATAACTTCGGCTGTATATGGCCGAGCGAGGCAAACGGCTCACCGTTGGAAAGGTCTCGGGGAGACCTATCTACCCTGAAAGTTTTATGAGGCTGAGTTGAAAGACCACGGAGATATTAGGTGATGATGGTCCAATTCGGGGACCAAGTCGCAGGAAATGGCACTTGACCAAAATCACCCTTGGAAGGTAAATACCGGCTTACCGGTAAGAGATAGCGACTTGGCGTAGAATATTCATAAGTTGGGCGTGTAGAGACGCAACTTTCATTATATGGGGGCAACCCGATCAGGGTGCTCCAAGTCGGTCGTTTGGTCGGTTTATGGTTTGGGCCGACCACGTGGTGTACCAAGGTGAGGTAACTTTCATGAATTATAACTCGGTCAGTTTGCCACCGAGCGACAAGTTGCAGTGTGTTTTGGAATGGTCTTGAGTGGGACTATCAAGGAAAAATACAAGTAGAAAATCAGCTTGTCTATGGGCGAAGCTATTAGTGAAACATATGGCAAAATGGGTCCGAAAACGAATGAAATGGGACTTGGACCAAGAATAACGGCAAGTTGGAGAAGAGATAGCAAGTTTACGTAGAACAATTATATTTGGTGCATGGTATGACCAACAAAAAAGTATATGGGGCCAAGGTGCTGGCTGGCCTCCAAAGTGGAGATATGGGCGATGCAAAGTTTGTACCCAAGTACGAACAAGTATGGAAAAAACAGGGTAAGGTACCAAGTACCATTAATAACTTCGGCTGTATATGGCCGAGCGAGGCAAACGGCTCACCGTTGGAAAGGTCTCGGGGAGACCTATCTACCCTGAAAGTTTCATGAGGCTGAGTTGAAAGACCACGGAGATATTAGGTGATGATGGTCGTATTCGGGGACCAAGTCGCAGGAAATGGCACTTGACCAAAATCCCCCTTGGAAGGTGAATACCGGCTTACCGGTAAGAGATAGCGACTTGGCGTAGAATATTCATAAGTTGGGCGTGTAGAGACGCAACTTTCATTATATGGGGCCAACCCGGTCAGGGTGCTCCAAGTCGGTCGTTTGGTCGGTTTATGGTTTGGGCCGACCACGTGGTGTACCAAGTTGAGGTACCTTTCATGAATTATAACTCGGTCAGTTTGCCACCGAGCGACAAGCTGCGGTGTGTTTTGGAATGGTCTTGAGTGGGACTATCAAGGAAAAATACAAATAGAAAATCAGCTTGTCCATGGCCGAAGCTATTAGTGAAACATATAGCAAAATGGGTCCAAAAACGAATGAAATGGGACTTGGACCAAGAATAACGGCAAGTTGGAGAAGAGATAGCAAGTTGGCGTAGAACAATTATATTTGGTGCATGGTATGACCAACAAAAAAGTATATGAGGCCAAGGTGCTGGCTGGCCTCCAAAGTGGAGATATGGGCGATCCAAAGTTTGTACCCAAGTATGGCAAAAACTGGTAGAGGTACCTTTCATGAGTTACTGCTCAGGCTGTATGGCACTTAGCGGGACGCTTGGCTCTGGTATGGAATAGTCTTGAGTGGGACTATCAAGGAAAAATACGAACAAAAAATCACCATGTCCACGGACGAAGGTATTAGCGAAACTTAGAGCGAAATTGCGACCAAGTCGCTGGAAATGGCCCTTGGACCAAGTATACCGTCAAGGCGGTACGAGATAGCGAGTTGACGTGGAATATTTATAAGTTTGCCTCCACGAGACGAAAGTTTAGTTATATGGGGCCAACCCGCTCAGGGTTGTCCAAGTCGGTCATATGGCTGATCGAAATTTTCGACCAAGTACTGAGAAAACAGGGTAAGGTACCGTGTACCTCGAATAACTTTGGCTGTAGATGTCCGAGCGAGGCAAACGGCATAGCGTTGGAAAGGTCTTGAGGTGTTCTAGGCACCCTGAAAGTTTGAAAAGGCTATCTGGAAAACTCGTGGAGATATTAGAGAAACATTGGGCCCAAAAGATACCAAGTCGCAGGAAATGGGCCCTCCAAGAACACCCTAAAATCCCAATTACGGCTAAGTTGCAGGCCAGCTAGCGAAGTGAAATGTTCTAGGCATAACTAGAACACGTTAATGCGCAACTTTTTGAATCAGAACTTTTTTCGATATCTGGCCCCCAAAGGGGGGATATGGGCGATCAAAGGATTTTTCCAAGTTTCGGTACTTTTTACGGTATCGCTCATAGCTCCGGCTGTATGCAAGCAAATGACAATCTAAGACATGATTTGGAAAGGTATTGAGCAGTACTAACTTACGTTAGAACACAGCGAAGCGCTATCGGTTCATGGCAAGGCCGATATAAGCAGTCAAAGATGAAAAATGTTGACAAAATGAACAAAAATTACCTTGGTACGCGAATAGCGGCCAGGGATGAAGAGGTACGAAGGTGGTGTAGAAGAATTATAATTAGGACTTGGTACGCTCTAAAAGTTTGCCGAAGACCGCAAAGCGCTCAGACCCATAGAAAGTGGCCATTTGGGCCGAACAGTGCGTGCAAAGAGGTGAAAATGCAAAAATTGCACTTTGGGGGGCGATTTGCGGGGGGAAGGAGGGGTCGGAGGGCAAAATGTCCCTTGACCAAAAAGTCTTATCTCGTCGAGATCTACAACATTGCCGAAGACCGCAAAGCGCTAGCTCGCAATCGAAAAATCGAGAGTTTGAAAATTTTCTAAGTCTTGGGCTCCCTAAGGAAAAGTTTCAAAAATCACGTTTGTCCCCAATTTTGAAGGGGAAGGAGTCGGTTCCGGGGCATGGTGTCTTCGGCAAAAAGTCTTATCTTTTTGCGTACTTTCGACTAGTTCAATAAAAATTTTTGACCCAAAATTTGTTCGGCGGACCCCTAGGTCGAAAAACCCGAAAAAAGTCGAAAAAAGTCGAAAATGTCGAAAAATGAGAAAACCTCATATTCGGACTCTACACGAGCCCCAGATATTGAAAAGTGAAATCCGCGGTCGATTTGGAACAAAAAATTGACCTAGGCAAAGTTGTATGGAGGTAGGGACCCCTGAGAAAAAAGTTTGGTCCCGAGGCTCCTTGGACCACCAAGTCCCTAGGTCGGACCAAAATCGGAAAAAATCCGACCAAAGTCGAAAGTGTCGAAAATTTTAAAAAACCCCTTTTGGGGCCCTATGGCCTCCCTAGATAATGAAAAGTGAGGTCCGCGGCCGATCCGGAAGAAAAACTTGACCTAGGCAAACTTGTATGACGGTGGGGACCCAAAAAAATTTCGATGAGTGTAGTTTAGACAGGCCGGAAAATGTATCGGTGGTCCGTATCAAGGGACGTCTTTTAGTTCCATGGGGTGGTGGTCGTCGAACAAAGTCGCCTAGGTCGACCACCAGAAAGACCAGTCGTGTTGTAATGGATGTTTTGGCCACTTTGCTAGGGAAACCTAGTAGGTCGAAGCAAATTTGGGGTTCGAGATGAGTTGGTGAAAGTTGGTCCAACCTAGGTGTGCTTAGTGGAGGTTGACCATGAAAGTAGAGCATGATGGGAATGACCATAACTTTGGTTCTAGATGTCGGATCGGTACACTTTTGGCAGTTTTGGAAAGGTGAAGGCCTGCTCTAGCTATGTTTCCTACCAAGCTGAGCGCCTACTAGTGACCCGGAGGAGGTATTAAGGGTCAAAGGCAAAAAGGGGTACCCTAAAGTGCGTGTGACCAAGAAAATGGGAAAAACGGTATCGCCTATAGCTCAGGCTGTATGGCTCGGATCGGAAAGCTTGGATATGCGTTGGAAAGGTCTTGACGAGCGCTAGCTATGTGTCCTACCAAGCGAAGCGCTAGGTGTTGAGCAAGTCGGTCATATTAGAGGGCAAAGGTGAAAAATGGTGGTTTAGAGGCGAAAATTCACCTTATGATCGAAAATAGCGGGCGAACGATAAGAGCTACGAACACGGCGTAGAACAATCATAAGTACGTTACCACAAGACCTAACTTTGGCCAATATAGAGCGAGAAGATCGGAGGTACCCATCAGGGTGATATGGCTGGTTCAAAGTTGGACCAAAACGAGACTTGAGAAATGGATTGAAACACGGTATCGCGAATAACTCAGGCTGTATGGAACGGATCGACAAGCTAAGATCAGTGTTGGAAAGGTCGAACCGAGCGCTAACTATAATCCCAAACAACCGAAGCGCTAAGTGTTGAGCAAAACTGAGTTATTAAGCGACAAAGTGGAAAAATAATACCAAAATGGCCAAAAATCACACAAGACCAAGAATACCGAGCAAGCGGTAAGAGATAGCGGGTTGACGTAGAATACTTATAAGTTTGCCTCTACGAGACATAAAAGTCGTCCATAGAAAGCGAGAAGATCGGACCACTCTGGAAGGGTGATACGAGTGGTCAAAAATTGGCAAAAATGAAACATGGCTAAAATGGATTTGACTTGTGCACCGTATAGCTCCGGCTGTATGGCATGGATTGTTAAGCTAGGATATGTTTTGGAAAGGTAACACCCAGCGCTAGATACGACTAGAAGAAAGCAAAGCGCTAACTAGCATTATTTGGAAGTTATTAAGTGTCAAAGTCGAAAAATGTTACCAAAATTGAAACTCGAGTACATTGGGCCAAAAAGTACAAGTTGTGAAATTTGGACTTACGAGTAAAATACCGAGCAGGCGGTAAGAGATAGAGACTTGGTGTAGAACAATTATATGTTGGGCATGTTATAACCTATATTTGGCCCGAACATAGTGACGAGATCGGTGGTACCCAAAAGGGTGGTACAGGTGTTAGATGGTTTTCCCAGAGCATAAGCTCCACATGATATGGAAAACGGGAAACATCATAACTTCGGCTGTATGGCATGGAATAGAACGAACAAGGTATCGATGGAAAGAGAAAAGGTAGCGCTAACTATAATTCCTACCAAGCAAAGCGCTAGCATGTGACCGTTCGGGTGTTATTGTGAGTCAAAGTCAGAAATTGTTACCACGAGAGGCGAAAATCCGACTAAGTCCATGAATACCGGGCTGGCGGTAAGAGATACGGCTTGGCCGTAGAACATTTATAAGTTGGCCAATACAAGACCTAAGTTTTGTCCATAGACAACAAGAAGATCGAAGATACGTGAAGGTGAGATATGGGCGTCCCAAAGTGGGCCTTTGAAAAAGTGACAAACTTCCCTTATAACAGCATACACCAAATATCTCTGGCTCTATGGCACCGAATAAGAAGTTGAGGTCAGCGATAGAAAGGTGATAGTCAGCGCTAAATATCATACGAACAGAGTGAAGCGCTAAAGGGAAAGGATCTTGGTGATATAAGGTGACAAAGTCGAGAAAAGTTGCCTCAAAATCATGAAAAATGTGAAAAAATGGCTAAGTCCCGGGTGCCTTAAGGGCAGGTTGATCGAATGTACCGAGCTGGCGGTAAGAGATAGAGACTTGGTGTAGAACAATTATATGTTTGGCATGGCAAGACCTACATTTGGTCAATACAAAGTGAGAAGATCAAAGAAACCCGTAAGGGTGATATTGGTGTCCAAAGGTAAAAAGCACTAAGTCTTGGGAAACTTATATGAAGAAAAAGGACCCTGATGGGTCATATAGGATGGATCGAAAAATCGGCTAAGTCCCAAAATGGGGATGTCAGAACTACACTAAAAAGTTACCACACCAAGCAAGGCAAACTTATATGAAGCAAAGGACCCATATGGGTCATATGGTATTTTACGAAAAATCGGCTAAGTCCCAAAATGATGATGTCAGAACTACACTAAAATGTTACCACACCAAGCAAGGCAAACTTATATGAAGGCAAGGACCCTGATGGGTCATATGGTATGGATCGAAAAATCGGCTAAGTCCCAAAATGGGGATGTCTGAACTACACTCAAATGTTACCACATCAAGCAAGGCAAACTTATATGAAGGAAAGGACCCTGATGGGTCATATGGTATTTTACGAAAAATCGGCTAAGTCCCAAAATGGGGATGTCAGAACTACACTCATGTGTTACCACACCAAGCAAGGCAAACTTATATGAAGGCAAGGACCCTGATGGGTCATATGGTATTTTACGAAAAATCGGCTAAGTCCCAAAATGATGATGTCAGAACTACACTCAAATGTTACCACACCAAGCAAGGCAAACTTATATGAAGCAAAGGACCCTGATGGGTCATATGGTATTGATCGAAAAATCGGCTAAGTCCCAAAATGGGGATGTCAGAACTACACTCAAATGTTACCACACCAAGCAAGGCAAACTTATATGAAGGCAAGGACCCTGATGGGTCATATGGTATATTACGAAAAATCGGCTAAGTCCCAAAATGGGGATGTCAGAACTACACTAAAAAGTTACCACACCAAGCAAGGCAAACTTATATGAAGCAAAGGACCCATATGGGTCATATGGTATTTTACGAAAAATCGGCTAAGTCCCAAAATGATGATGTCAGAACTACACTCAAATGTTACCATACCAAGCAAGGCAAACTTATATGAAGCAAAGGACCCTGATGGGTCATATGGTATTTTACGAAAAATCGGCTAAGTCCCAAAATGGGGATGTCAGAACTACACTCAAATGTTACCACACCAAGCAAGGCAAACTTATATGAAGGCAAGGACCCTGATGGGTCATATGGTATTTTACGAAAAATCGGCTAAGTCCCAAAATGGGGATGTCAGAACTACACTAAAAAGTTACCACACCAAGCAAGGCAAACTTATATGAAGCAAAGGACCCATATGGGTCATATGGTATTTTACGAAAAATCGGCTAAGTCCCAAAATGATGATGTCAGAACTACACTCAAATGTTACCATACCAAGCAAGGCAAACTTATATGAAGCAAAGGACCCTGATGGGTCATATGGTATTTTACGAAAAATCGGCTAAGTCCCAAAATGGGGATGTCAGAACTACACTAAAAAGTTACCACACCAAGCAAGGCAAACTTATATGAAGGAAAGGACCCTGATGGGTCATATGGTATTTTACGAAAAATCGGCTAAGTCCCAAAATGGTGATGTCAGAACTACACTAAAATGTTACCACACCAAGCAAGGCAAACTTATATGAAGGCAAGGACCCTGATGGGTCATATGGTATTTTACGAAAAATCGGCTAAGTCCCAAAATGGTGATGTCAGAACTACACTCAAATGTTACCACACCAAGCAAGGCAAACTTATATGAAGCAAAGGACCCTGATGGTCATATGGTATTGATCGAAAAATCGGCTAAGTCCCAAAATGGGGATGTCAGAACTACACTCAAATGTTACCACACCAAGCAAGGCAAACTTATATGAAGGCAAGGACCCTGATGGGTCATATGGTATTTTACGAAAAATCGGCTAAGTCCCAAAATGGGGATGTCAGAACTACACTTAAATGTTACCACACCAAGCAAGGCAAACTTATATGAAGGCAAGGACCCTGATGGGTCATATGGGTAGTTTACGAAAAATCGGCTAAGTCCCAAAATGGGGATGTCAGAACTACACTCAAATGTTACCACACCAAGCAAGGCAAACTTATATGAAGCAAAGGACCCTGATGGGTCATATGGTACTTTACGAAAAATCGGCTAAGTCCCAAAATGGGGATGTCAGAACTACACTCAAATGTTACCACACCAAGCAAGGCAAACTTATATGAAGCAAAGGACCCTGATGGGTCATATGGTATTGATTGAAAAATCGGCTAAGTCCCAAAATGGGGATGTCAGAACTACACTCAAATGTTACCACACCAAGCAAGGCAAACTTATATGAAGGCAAGGACCCTGATGGGTCATATGGTATTTTACGAAAAATCGGCTAAGTCCCAAAATGGGGATGTCAGAACTACACTCAAATGTTACCACACCAAGCAAGGCAAACTTATATGAAGCAAAGGACCCTGATGGGTCATATGGTATTGATTGAAAAATCGGCTAAGTCCCAAAATGGGGATGTCAGAACTACACTCAAATGTTACCACACCAAGCAAGGCAAACTTATATGAAGCAAAGGACCCATATGGGTCATATGGTATTTTACGAAAAATCGGCTAAGTCCCAAAATGATGATGTCAGAACTACACTCAAATGTTACCATACCAAGCAAGGCAAACTTATATGAAGGAAAGGACCCATATGGGTCATATGGTATTTTACGAAAAATCGGCTAAGTCCCAAAATGAGGATGTCAGAACTACACTAAAAAGTTACCACACCAAGCAAGGCAAAGTACCTAGGTGAACCCTAGGAAGAAACACGGACCAAGTCAGATGGCCTAAGTCAATAGAACAAGTGACCTAGGCAAAGTTGTATGGCGCTGAGGACCCTGAAAAATCTGGTTAGTGTAGTTTAGACAGGGTAGGTTTTTGGGTCGGCCGAACCCCCTTATTTTGGGTTTTGGCCTCATCAAGAAGCTACACCTAGGCAAACTGCCTAGGGTGAAAGTGCGAAGACCAATCGAATAGTAAGACAAGTTTTGACCGATCGCCCTAGGCAAGCTTGTATGAAGAAAGGGACCCTAAGGGTCATATGGAAATACATGAAAAATCGGCTAAGTCCCAAAATTGGGATGTCTGAACTACACTAAAAAGTTACCACATCAAGCAAGGCAAAGTACCTAGGTGAACCCTAAGAAGAAACACGGACCAAGTCAGATGGCCTAAGTCAAGAGTACAAGTGACCTAGGCAAAGTTGTATGGCGCTGAGGACCCTGAAAAATCGGGTTAGTGTAGTTCAGACAGGGGAGGTTTTTGGGTCGGCTGAACCTCCTTATTTTGGGTTTTGACCTCCTCAAGAAGCTACACCTAGGCAAACTGCCTAGGGTGAAAGTGCGAAGACCAATCGAATAGTAAGACAAGTTTTGACCGATCGCCCTAGGCAAGCTTGTATGAAGAAAGGGACCCTATGGGTCATATGGAAAATCCATGAAAAATCGGCTAAGTCCCAAAATTGGGATGTCTGAACTACACTAAAAAGTTACCACATCAAGCAAGGCAAAGTACCTAGGTGAACCCTAAGAAGAAACACGGACCAAGTCAGATGGCCTAAGTCAAGAGTACATGTGACCTAGGCAAAGTTGTATGGCGCTGAGGACCCTGAAAAATCGGGTTAGTGTAGTTCAGACAGGGGAGGTTTTTGGGTCGGCTGAACCTCCTTATTTTGGGTTTTGACCTCCTCAAGAAGCTACACCTAGGCAAACTGCCTAGGGTGAAAGTGCGAAGACCAATCGAATAGTAAGACAAGTTTTGACCGATCGCCCTAGGCAAGCTTGTATGAAGAAAGGG
Organism: Anopheles coustani; assembly: GCF_943734705.1. Classification (NCBI taxonomy): domain Eukaryota; kingdom Metazoa; phylum Arthropoda; class Insecta; order Diptera; family Culicidae; genus Anopheles; species Anopheles coustani. The sequence goes on along the minus strand of NW_026525092.1, from coordinate 15,084 downwards.
ACCCTTAGGGTCATATGGAAATTCATGAAAAATCGGCTAAGTCCCAAAATTGGGATGTCAGAACTACACTATAAAGTTACCACATCAAGCAAGGCAAAGTACCTAGGTGAACCCTAGGAAGAAACACGGACCAAGTCAGATGGCCTAAGTCAAGAGTATAAGTGACCTAGGCAAAGTTGTATGGCGCTGAGGACCCTGAAAAATCGGGTTAGTGTAGTTAAGACAGGGGAGGTTTCAGGGTCGGCTGGACCTCCTTATTTCGGGTTTTGGCCTCCTCAAGAAGACAGACCTAGGCGAATTGCCTAGGGTGAAACTGCGAAGACCAATCGAATAGTAAGACAAGTTTTGACCGATCGCCCTAGGCAAGCTTGTATGAAGAAAGGGACCCTTAGGGTCATATGGAAATTCATGAAAAATCGGCTAAGTCCCAAAATTGGGATGTCAGAACTACACTAAAAAGTTACCACATCAAGCAAGGCAAAGTACCTAGGTGAACCCTAGGAAGAAACACGGACCAAGTCAGATGGCCTAAGTCAAGAGTGCAAGTGACCTAGGCAAAGTTGTATGGCGCTGAGGACCCTGAAAAATCGGGTTAGTGTAGTTAAGACAGGGGAGGTTTCAGGGTCGGCCAGACCTCCTTATTTCGGGTTTTGGCCTCCTCAAGAAGACAGACCTAGGCGAATTGCCTAGGGTGAAACTGCGAAGACCAATCGAATAGTAAGACAAGTTTTGACCGATCGCCCTAGGCAAGCTTGTATGAAGAAAGGGACCCTATGGGTCATATGGAAATTCATGAAAAATCGGCTAAGTCCCAAAATTGGGATGTCAGAACTACACTAAAAAGTTACCACATCAAGCAAGGCAAAGTACCTAGGTGAACCCTAGGAAGAAACACGGACCAAGTCAGATGGCCTAAGTCAAGAGTATAAGTGACCTAGGCAAAGTTGTATGGCGCTGAGGACCCTGAAAAATCGGGTTAGTGTAGTTAAGACAGGGGAGGTTTCAGGGTCGGCCAGACCTCCTTATTTCGGGTTTTGGCCTCCTCAAGAAGACAGACCTAGGCGAATTGCCTAGGGTGAAACTGCGAAGACCAATCGAATAGTAAGACAAGTTTCGACCGATCGCCCTAGGCAAGCTTGTATGAAGAAAGGGACCCTATGGGTCATATGGAAATTCATGAAAAATCGGCTAAGTCCCAAAATTGGGATGTCAGAACTACACTATAAAGTTACCACATTAGCAAGGCAGACTTGTATGAAGAACGGGACCCAGGTGAAAGTAGCAAATATCCCAAACCGAACATGAATATTATACACACAAGAGTACGAACATAAAGGAACACGGACCAAGCGTGCCGAGAGAATCGGTACTATAGAGCCCTCGTGGTTCTACACAAAGACTTTATGTTAGGGGTTCAAGCCCCATAGTACTCAAACGGTGACAGTAGCAAATATCCCAAACCGAACATGAATATTATACACACAAGAGTACGAACATAAAGGAACACGGACCAAGCGTGCCGAGAGAATCGGTACTATAGAGCCCTCGTGGTTCTACACAAAGACTTTATGTTAGGGGTTCAAGCCCCATAGTACTCAAACGGTGACAGTAGCAAATATCCAAAAACGAACTGGAATTTACATTCTGTTGGTCATGCGGTCGTCCAAAGGGGTCTAGTATCCTGGGATGACAAGCATCACGGGCACAGTCTCGTATCAAAACAGTCGAAGAGGCCCGCGAAAGCTTGCTTTCCATGGCTATGCGATGCACAAATTGAGTTTCTCCGTAGTTATACACAGCGCACAGGTGAAAGTAGCAAATATCCCAAATCGAACATGAATTTTATACACACAAGAGTACAAACATAAAGGAACACGGACCAAGCGTACCGAGAGAATCGGTACTAGAGCCCTTGTGGTTCTACATTGAGAGCCCTCGTGGTTCTACATAGATACTTTATGTTAGGGGTTCCAACCCCATAGTACTAGAACGGTGGAAGTAGCAAATAAACCGAACGTGGAATTTACTTTCTGATGGTCATGCGGTCGTCCAAAGGGGTCTAGTATCCTGGGATGACAAGCATCACGGGCACAGCTCGTATCAAAACAGTCGAAGAGGCCCGCGAAAGCTTGCTTTCCATGGCTATGCGATGCACAAATTGAGTTTACTCACCGTAGTATAAAACGAACGAACCGAACCTATCCGAGTAGGGATAATGGGCGCAGTAACATACTTCTGTGACCCAGCGAGAGTTGAACGAGGTGACATGAACTGTCAGTGGCTTATATCAGATGGGATACATACATGAGATTGCTTTCAAATCTACACTCGAAAACCTAACCAAGTAAAAGCGAACGTGGGGAGGATTCGAAACTGGTAACGAAATCTTAAGCTGGAAAGAGTCATCACTATGGATACATATTATGCGAAACCAATCAAGTGCTCATTACTGATCCAAAACCGAAGAGCACTAGTGAACACCTTAATCTCACCCTAGTTCACATCCAAGTGATCGACCACGTGTGTGAAGCAAAGACCAATCGAATTCCTCAATGGACCGAACACTATGAACAAATGGCCAAAAACGTTATAACTATCCAAACATACTACTATCTAGCGAAAGTCATCACGATGGAACCATACCATGATCTTTAACCTATAGCGCTCACCATATTCCTACCCAGAGTGCAAGTGAACAGATTGCCCACCCTTACCCAGTTCACAACCACGTGATCGACTAACATACCGAGGTTACCACAAGTCAAAGTTATACGTTTACAAGCGCAAGACCAATCGAAAACCCCGAAAGCAATCTCGACCCAAAATGTATTATCCGTGAGTGTAGTCGAGTCTCGTACTCGTCATCTGTAATCGTCGGATAGAATATCCAGTACACGGTTGTCTTTCCAAATGAAATCTACATACAGAACTCGCTCTTGGCAAATGGGTGGCAATGGCGCAATCAGGAGCGAGTTCCCGTCCGGGTGCCAAGTGATTGGCAAATGTCTGGGGGAAAGCAACCATATATTGATTTGTCTGTTAGTGTACTGGGTGTTTGAGGTATGTAGTATCCACGCTTGGTTGGGTGTGTCAGAGGACCATGGATGCGTTCACAACCCCAATTGGGGTACATCGGGAATGATTTTGTGGAACCGATGTGCCCGGCACACACTAAGTTTTGTTGCAAGTTAATAGTGTGCCATGTCCGGGGGGGTTGTGATTAAACTCTGGTGAATTGCGTACTGTGGTGATTGGGGTATGAAAGCCCCGCAGTTGCAATGATCGGACGCGCCTAGCGTGTCCTTTAGTTGATGGTAGGGAAATGAAGGCCCTTGTCAGCTCACCTAAGTATTCATGGAAGTTTGGCATAAGGTCGCTGTGGTAGGGGTATGAAGGCCCCGTCAGCGCATGCACAATCGGGCGCACGTGCGCTTAGCGGAGTCGAATGCCGCTCAAGTGCCTGTCCGGTGCATCGGGTGTGTGTGATACGAGGGCAATGAGGTTCGCACGGGGGCTCGCCTCCCGTGTGCTACCGGACTTGACAACATATAGAACGTGGTGTTTGCTCCTCCGGGTGCAATGGGACAATGAACATTCGAACGCAAAGTCGGAATTCTGGTTGATCCTACCAGTAATATACGCTCGTCTCAAAGGTTAAGCCATGCATGTCTAAGTACAAACAGATTTAATGTGAAACCGCATAAGGCTCAGTATAACAGCTATAATTTACGAGATCATCAACCTAGTTACTTGGATAACTGTGGAAAATCTAGAGCTAATACATGCAACATGCCAGGACCCTCGCGGGAACTGGTGCACTTATTAGTCAAACCAATCGCGGGTTCTCCGTGTCATTGAGTTGAAGTCTGGATAATGATGCTGATCGTATGGTCTCGCACCGACGACAGATCTCGCAAATATCTGCCCTATCAACTATGGATGGTAGTATAGAGGACTACCATGGTTGCAACGGGTAACGGGGAATCAGGGTTCGATTCCGGAGAGGGAGCCTGAGAAATGGCTACCACATCCAAGGAAGGCAGCAGGCGCGTAAATTACCCAATCCCGGGACGGGGAGGTAGTGACGAGAAATAACAATATGAAACTCTTTAATGATGTTTCATAATTGGAATGAGTAGAGCATAAATCCTTCTACGAGGATCAAGTGGAGGGCAAGTCTGGTGCCAGCAGCCGCGGTAATTCCAGCTCCACTAGCGTATATTAAAATTGTTGCGGTTAAAACGTTCGAAGTTGATACTTGTCCAACACAGTCCGGCTCCGCCGACCCGGTCAACCCGTGGTCGGTGGGCCAAGTCGGAATCTGGTTGCGACTCAATGGTGTGGTAGGGCACCAAGTCTGTGTCATGGTGTGCCCTTCAACGGGTGCAAGTGTAACATAGAGCTCGACCGCTCACGTTTACCTTGAACAAATTAGAGTGCTTAAAGCAGGGTGCCCAAACGCCCTAGAATAATCTTGCATGGAATAATGGAATGGACCTTGGTCTAATCTTTCATTGGTTTGTACTCAGACCGGAGGTAATGATTAACAGAAGTAGTTGGGGACACTAGTATTACGGCGCGAGAGGTGAAATTCGTAGACCGTCGTAAGACTAACTAAAGCGAAGGCATTTGTCAAGGATGCTTTCTTTAATCAAGAACGAAAGTTAGAGGATCGAAGGCGATTAGATACCGCCCTAGTTCTAACCGTAAACGATGCCAACTAGCAATTGGGAGACGCTACAACCAGGTGCTCTCAGTAGCTTCCGGGAAACCAAAGTCAGGTTCCGGGGGAAGTATGGTTGCAAAGTTGAAACTTAAAGGAATTGACGGAAGGGCACCACAATGAAATGGAGCTTGCGGTTCAATTTGACTCAACACGGGAAAACTTACCAGGTCCGAACTTATGGAGGTGAGACAGATTAATAGCTCTTTCTCAAATTTAAGGGTAGTGGTGCATGGCCGTTCTTAGTTCGTGGATTGATTTGTCTGGTTAATTCCGATAACGAACGTGACTCACATATGCTAACTAGAACGCAGTCAGCGTTAATGCGTCGATGCCGATTGGAACGGGTTAGGACCTTTCGGTGGAGTATGACCTGACACCTTCGCTGTTCGTGTGCGCAAGTGCACTTACGGTACGCTGCTTAGCAGGACAATTTGTGTTTAGCAAAATGAGATCGAGCGATAACAGGTCCGTGATGCCCTTAGATGTTCTGGGCTACACGCGTGCTACAATGTGGGTAGCAGCGTGTCTCCTATTCCGAGAGGAACGGGAAATCACTCAAATACTCACTTAGTAGGGATTATGGATTGCAATGGTCCATATGAACTCGGAACTTCTAGTAAGTGCTGGTCATCAGCCAGCGTTGAATACGTCCCTGCCCTTTGTACACACCGCCCGTCGCTACTACCGATGGATTATTTAGTGAGGTCTTTGGAGATGATCGTTCGCTGGATCCTCGTGAACCGCGTCTGCTTTATCGAAGTTGACCGAACTTGATGATTTAGAGGAAGTAAAAGTCGTAACAAGGTTTCCGTAGGTGAACCTGCGGAAGGATCATTAGTGGCCAAGTGATCCTTCCAGAAGTCCGAACCTGCGGGTTGAGACTTCGGCACAAGTTGCCATATGATAATTGACGAAACACTATAGAAGTCCGAACCTGCGGGTTGAGACTCAGGCACAAGTTGCCATATGAAAGTTGACGAAACACTAACAAGTCCGAACCTGCGGGTTGAGACTTAGGCACACGTTGCCTTATACATGACTTCGAACAAATACACAAGTCCGAACCTGCGGGTTGAGACTTAGGCACAAGTTGCCTTATACATGACTTCGAACAAATACACAAGTCCGAACCTGCGGGTTGAGACTTAGGCACAAGTTGCCATATGAAAGTTGACGAAACACTAACAAGTCCGAACCTGCGGGTTGAGACTTAGGCACACGTTGCCTTATACATGACTTCGAACAAATACACAAGTCCGAACCTGCGGGTTGAGACTTAGGCACAAGTTGCCTTATACATACATTGGCCAAATAAACAGAAGTCCGAACCTGCGGGTTGAGACTTAGGCACAAGTTGCCATATTATATTCGATCAAACACTAAGTAGTCCGAACCTGCGGGTTGAGACTCAAGACCGTAACAAGATGTCACTATACAAGTCCGAACCTAAGGGTTGAGACTTAATGCGATCTAGATACCAAGTTGACATCCAATACCTGTTGAGCAAAACCAAAGATTCCCTGTTCTCGAATGATTACACTATATAACAGGGAATCATGAAGAAATCAAGCAAGCGTGAAACAAAGTCATCACTTGGGCATGCTCGATAGCCAACCACATGACCTTAACCTAAGAGAGCATGCAAACCACATGATACCTATAAACGATTAACCCGCCCTAGTTCAATCGTTCACCAAGTGATGACTTCAGTATGGCTAAGAGAAAAACTTTTAAATGGGAAAAACTCTAAGTCCGAACCTCCGGGTTGAGACTTCCGCGTCGGAGGTGGGCGCACCTCCTATCCGAAAGATGATGAATCAGGGGTGTTCGGTCAGCAATGGTCGGATGCCCCGTCGTAGTCCAACTATGACAATCAAAGTCAAGACCTCCGGGTTGAGACTTTCCGCGAGTACAAGCATAAAGGAACACGGACCAAGCCGTACCGAGAGAATCGGTACTAGAGCCCTCGTGGTTCTACATTGAGAGAGCCCTCGTGGTTCTCATTAGGGGCTTTATGCAAGTCGTACTCAATACTGTGGTGTGAAGTATAAAGTATAGTCTTCGCCTGGTCCACGCTGCTTCGGCGGTCCTGGGTAAGATAGTTCATTCTAGCTTGCCCTATAGTGGAATGAGGACACTTAATGCTTCGTCTTTTAGCGGCGGCTAGACTCCTCCTCACGGGGAACGAGTTGACGCACACAGCGGCGGCTTACGCACTATGGCAATCATGGATGCCTGAAGATTCCGTGAAGTTCTCCCCTGGTCCACGCTGCCTCGGCAGTCCTGGGTAAAATGGAATATTTCCAGCTTGCCCTATAGTGGAAGAGGACTATCCAACAATACAAAGTCAAGACCTCCGGGTTGAGACTTTCCGCGTCGGTGGTGTCGCGCACCGCCTATCCGAAAGATGGTGTAACAGGGGTGTTCGATCAGCAATGGTCGGATGCCCCGTCATAGTCCAACTATGACAACCAAAGTCAAGACCTCCGGGTTGAGACTTTCCGCGTCCGGAGGTACGCGTACCGCCTACCCGAAAGATGGTGTGCTTCTGGGGTATTCGATGAGTCGGATACCCCGTCGTAGTCCAACTATGACAATACAAAGTCAAGACCTCCGGGTTGAGACTTCCGCGTCGGAGGTGCGCGCACCGCCTACCCGAAAGATGATGAATCAGGGGTGTTCGATCAGCAATGGTCGGATGCCCCGTCGTAGTCCAACTATGACAATCAAAGTCAAGACCTCCGGGTTGAGACTTCCGCGTCCGGAGGTACGCGTACCGCCTACCCGAAAGATGGTGAATCAGGGGTGTTCGATCAGCAATGGTCGGATGCCCCGTCGTAGTCCAACTATGACAATCAAAGTCAAGACCTCCGGGTTGAGACTTTCTAAGAGTACAAGCATAAAGGAACACGGACCAAGCCGTACCGAGAGAATCGGTACTAGAGCCCTCGTGGTTCTACATTGAGAGAGCCCTCGTGGTTCTCATTAGGGGCTTTATGCAAGTCGTACTCAATACTGTGGTGTGAAGTATAAAGTATAGAGTCCTCCACTGGTCCACGCTGCTCCGGCGGTCCTGGGTAAGATAGTTCATTCTAGCTTGCCCTATGTGGAAGAGGACTCAATACCCTACCTGTTGAGCTTGAAACAAAGTCATCACTTGGGCATGCTCATATTGCCATACAATATTCCATTATCTACTAATGAGCATGCAGCTATATGATTATAACCTGTAAACGATTACCCCGCCGTAGTTCAGCGCTTCAACCAAGTGATGACTTCAGTATGGCTAGTGTGTGAAGTATAAAGTATAGTCCTCCCCTGGTCCACACTGCTTCGGCGGTCCTGGGTAAGATAGTTAGTTCTAGCTTGCCCTATGTGGAAGAGGACACCATACTTAATACTGTGGTGTAATGAACAAAGTATAGTCCTCCACTGGTCCACGCTGCTTTGCAGTCCTGGGTAAGATAGTTAATTCTAGCTTGCCCTATGTGGAAGAGGGCATACAAGACAAAGTATAGTTCTCCCCTGGTCCACGCTGCTCCGGCGGTCCTGGGTAAGATAGTTAATTCTAGCTTGCCCTATGTGGAAGAGGACATAATACTCTACCTGTTGAGCTTTAAACAAAGTCATCACTTGGGCATGCTCTATAGCCAACCACATGACATTAACCTAAGAGAGCATGCAGCGTATTATCCCAATGCAAAGTAAACGATAGACTCGCCCTAGTTCAGTGCTTCAACCAAGTGATGACTTCAATATGGCTAGTGTGTGAAGTATAAAGTATAGTCCTCCCCTGGTCCACACTGCTTCGGCGGTCCTGGGTAAGATAGTTAGTTCTAGCTTGCCCTATGTGGAAGAGGACACCATACTTAATACTGTGGTGTAATGAACAAAGTATAGTCCTCCACTGGTCCACGCTGCTTCGGCGGTCCTGGGTAAGATAGTTAATTCTAGCTTGCCCTATGTGGAAGAGGGCATACAAGACAAAGTATAGTTCTCCCCTGGTCCACGCTGCTTCGGCGGTCCTGGGTAAGATAGTTAATTCTAGCTTGCCCTATGTGGAAGAGAGCATACATGAACCAAGAACGAAGGTTATGATCGAGGAATGATTCGACAACTAACCGATGGTATGAAATGTGAAGAATTCAAGCAAGCACACAATCAAGTCATCACTTGGGCATGCTCGATAGCCAACCTCATGACATTAACCTAGTAGAGCATGCGAAAACCAATATATATGTAAACGATGCCTCCCTAGTTCAGCGCTTCAACCAAGTGATGACTTCAGAATGGCTAAATCAAATCGGTTCAAACCATACCATCGGTATCCTATTGAAACACACAAGTCGATATCAAACCTCATGATTGTGTAGTCCTCCACTGGTCCACGCCGCTTCGGCCGTCCTGGGTAAAATGGAACATTCCAGCTTGCCCTATGTGGAAGAGGGCACATTACTCAATACTGTGGTGTGAAGTATAAAGTTCAGTTCTCCCCTGGTCCACGCTGCTTCGGCGGTCCTGGGTAAGATAGTTCATTCTAGCTTGCCCTATGTGGAAGAGGACACTTCATACTTCGTCTCTAAGCGGCGGCTTGACTCCTCCCTACGGGGAACGGGTTTACGCGCACAGCGGCGGCTTACGCACTATGGCAGTCATGGATGCCTTACGTTTCTATGAAAAGTGTGTTCCTCCCCTGGTCCACGCTGCTTCGGCAGTCCTGGGTAAGATAGTTAGTTCTAGCTTGCCCTATGTGGAAGAGGACACGTAGACTTACTGTGGTGTGAAGTATAAAGTTCAGTTCTCCCCTGGTCCACGCCGCTTCGGCCGTCCTGGGTAAAATGGATTCATCCAGCTTGCCCTATGTGGAATGAGGACACTTTATGCTTCGTCTCTAAGCGGCGGCTTGCTCCTCCCTACGGGGAACGGGTATACGCGCACAGCGGCGGCTTACGTTATGGCAGTCATGGATGCCTTACGTTTCCATGAAAAGTGTGTTCCTCCCCTGGTCCACGCTGCTTCGGCAGTCCTGGGTAAGATAGTTAGTTCTAGCTTGCCCTATGTGGAAGAGGACACGTAGACTTACTGTGGTGTGAAGTATAAGGTTCAGTTCTCCCCTGGTCCACGCCGCTTCGGCCGTCCTGGGTAAAATGGATTAATCCAGCTTGCCCTATGTGGAATGAGGACACTTTATGCTTCGTCTCTAAGCGGCGGCTTGCTCCTCCCTACGGGGAACGGGTTTACGCGCACAGCGGCGGCTTACGCAAGTTAGTCACCCTCGGCAGTGGATCACTCGGCTCATGGATCGATGAAGACCGCAGCTAACTGCGCGTCGTAATGTGAACTGCAGGACACATGAAC
>NW_026525091.1:35000-42464 GCF_943734705.1 Anopheles coustani | reverse complement strand
AAACCCCGAAAGCAATCTCGACCCAAAATGTATTATCCGTGAGTGTAGTCGAGTCTCGTACTCGTCATCTGTAATCGTCGGATAGAATATTCAGTACACGGTTGTCTTTCCAAATGAAATCTACATACAGAACTCGCTCTTGGCAAATGGGTGGCAATGGCGCAATCAGGAGCGAGTTCCCGTCCGGGTGCCAAGTGATTGGCAAATGTCTGGGGGAAAGCAACCATATGTTGATTTGTCTGTTAGTGTACTGGGTGTTTGAGGTATGTAGTATCCACGCTTGGTTGGGTGTGTCAGAGGACCATGGATGCGTTCACAACCCCAATTGGGGTACATCGGGAATGATTTTGTGGAACCGATGTGCCCGGCACACACTAAGTTTTGTTGCAAGTTAATAGTGTGCCATGTCCGGGGGGGTTGTGATTAAACTCTGGTGAATTGCGTACTGTGGTGATTGGGGTATGAAAGCCCCGCAGTTGCAATGATCGGACGCGCCTAGCGTGTCCTTTAGTTGATGGTAGGGAAATGAAGGCCCTTGTCAGCTCACCTAAGTATTCATGGAAGTTTGGCATAAGGTCGCTGTGGTAGGGGTATGAAGGCCCCGTCAGCGCATGCACAATCGGGCGCACGAGCGCTTAGCGGAGTCGAATGCCGCTCAAGTGCCTGTCCGGTGCATCGGGTGTGTGTGATACGAGGGCAATGAGGTTCGCACGGGGGCTCGCCTCCCGTGTGCTACCGGACTTGACAACATATAGAACGTGGTGTTTGCTCCTCCGGGTGCAATGGACAATGAACATTCGAACGCAAAGTCGGAATTCTGGTTGATCCTACCAGTAATATACGCTCGTCTCAAAGGTTAAGCCATGCATGTCTAAGTACAAACAGATTTAATGTGAAACCGCATAAGGCTCAGTATAACAGCTATAATTTACGAGATCATCAACCTAGTTACTTGGATAACTGTGGAAAATCTAGAGCTAATACATGCAACATGCCAGGACCCTCGCGGGAACTGGTGCACTTATTAGTCAAACCAATCGCGGGTTCTCCGTGTCATTGAGTTGAAGTCTGGATAATGATGCTGATCGTATGGTCTCGCACCGACGACAGATCTCGCAAATATCTGCCCTATCAACTATGGATGGTAGTATAGAGGACTACCATGGTTGCAACGGGTAACGGGGAATCAGGGTTCGATTCCGGAGAGGGAGCCTGAGAAATGGCTACCACATCCAAGGAAGGCAGCAGGCGCGTAAATTACCCAATCCCGGGACGGGGAGGTAGTGACGAGAAATAACAATATGAAACTCTTTAATGATGTTTCATAATTGGAATGAGTAGAGCATAAATCCTTCTACGAGGATCAAGTGGAGGGCAAGTCTGGTGCCAGCAGCCGCGGTAATTCCAGCTCCACTAGCGTATATTAAAATTGTTGCGGTTAAAACGTTCGAAGTTGATACTTGTCCAACACAGTCCGGCTCCGCCGACCCGGTCAACCCGTGGTCGGTGGGCCAAGTCGGAATCTGGTTGCGACTCAATGGTGTGGTAGGGCACCAAGTCTGTGTCATGGTGTGCCCTTCAACGGGTGCAAGTGTAACATAGAGCTCGACCGCTCACGTTTACCTTGAACAAATTAGAGTGCTTAAAGCAGGGTGCCCAAACGCCCTAGAATAATCTTGCATGGAATAATGGAATACGACCTTGGTCTAATCTTTCATTGGTTTGTACTCAGACCGGAGGTAATGATTAACAGAAGTAGTTGGGGACACTAGTATTACGGCGCGAGAGGTGAAATTCGTAGACCGTCGTAAGACTAACTAAAGCGAAGGCATTTGTCAAGGATGCTTTCTTTAATCAAGAACGAAAGTTAGAGGATCGAAGGCGATTAGATACCGCCCTAGTTCTAACCGTAAACGATGCCAACTAGCAATTGGGAGACGCTACAACCAGGTGCTCTCAGTAGCTTCCGGGAAACCAAAGTCAGGTTCCGGGGGAAGTATGGTTGCAAAGTTGAAACTTAAAGGAATTGACGGAAGGGCACCACAATGAAATGGAGCTTGCGGTTCAATTTGACTCAACACGGGAAAACTTACCAGGTCCGAACTTATGGAGGTGAGACAGATTAATAGCTCTTTCTCAAATTTAAGGGTAGTGGTGCATGGCCGTTCTTAGTTCGTGGATTGATTTGTCTGGTTAATTCCGATAACGAACGTGACTCACATATGCTAACTAGAACGCAGTCAGCGTTAATGCGTCGATGCCGATTGGAACGGGTTAGGACCTTTCGGTGGAGTATGACCTGACACCTTCGCTGTTCGTGTGCGCAAGTGCACTTACGGTACGCTGCTTAGCAGGACAATTTGTGTTTAGCAAAATGAGATCGAGCGATAACAGGTCCGTGATGCCCTTAGATGTTCTGGGCTACACGCGTGCTACAATGTGGGTAGCAGCGTGTCTCCTATTCCGAGAGGAACGGGAAATCACTCAAATACTCACTTAGTAGGGATTATGGATTGCAATGGTCCATATGAACTCGGAACTTCTAGTAAGTGCTGGTCATCAGCCAGCGTTGAATACGTCCCTGCCCTTTGTACACACCGCCCGTCGCTACTACCGATGGATTATTTAGTGAGGTCTTTGGAGATGATCGTTCGCTGGATCCTCGTGAACCGCGTCTGCTTTATCGAAGTTGACCGAACTTGATGATTTAGAGGAAGTAAAAGTCGTAACAAGGTTTCCGTAGGTGAACCTGCGGAAGGATCATTAGTGGCCAAGTGATCCTTCCAGAAGTCCGAACCTGCGGGTTGAGACTTCGGCACAAGTTGCCATATGATAATTGACGAAACACTATAGAAGTCCGAACCTGCGGGTTGAGACTCAGGCACAAGTTGCCATATGAAAGTTGACGAAACACTAACAAGTCCGAACCTGCGGGTTGAGACTTAGGCACACGTTGCCTTATACATGACTTCGAACAAATACACAAGTCCGAACCTGCGGGTTGAGACTTAGGCACAAGTTGCCTTATACATGACTTCGAACAAATACACAAGTCCGAACCTGCGGGTTGAGACTTAGGCACAAGTTGCCATATGAAAGTTGACGAAACACTAACAAGTCCGAACCTGCGGGTTGAGACTTAGGCACACGTTGCCTTATACATGACTTCGAACAAATACACAAGTCCGAACCTGCGGGTTGAGACTTAGGCACAAGTTGCCTTATACATACATTGGCCAAATAAACAGAAGTCCGAACCTGCGGGTTGAGACTTAGGCACAAGTTGCCATATTATATTCGATCAAACACTAAGTAGTCCGAACCTGCGGGTTGAGACTCAAGACCGTAACAAGATGTCACTATACAAGTCCGAACCTAAGGGTTGAGACTTAATGCGATCTAGATACCAAGTTGACATCCAATACCTGTTGAGCAAAACCAAAGATTCCCTGTTCTCGAATGATTACACTATATAACAGGGAATCATGAAGAAATCAAGCAAGCGTGAAACAAAGTCATCACTTGGGCATGCTCGATAGCCAACCACATGACCTTAACCTAAGAGAGCATGCAAACCACATGATACCTATAAACGATTAACCCGCCCTAGTTCAATCGTTCACCAAGTGATGACTTCAGTATGGCTAAGAGAAAAACTTTTAAATGGGAAAAACTCTAAGTCCGAACCTCCGGGTTGAGACTTCCGCGTCGGAGGTGGGCGCACCTCCTATCCGAAAGATGATGAATCAGGGGTGTTCGGTCAGCAATGGTCGGATGCCCCGTCGTAGTCCAACTATGACAATCAAAGTCAAGACCTCCGGGTTGAGACTTTCCGCGAGTACAAGCATAAAGGAACACGGACCAAGCCGTACCGAGAGAATCGGTACTAGAGCCCTCGTGGTTCTACATTGAGAGAGCCCTCGTGGTTCTCATTAGGGGCTTTATGCAAGTCGTACTCAATACTGTGGTGTGAAGTATAAAGTATAGTCCTCGCCTGGTCCACGCTGCTTCGGCGGTCCTGGGTAAGATAGTTAATTCTAGCTTGCCCTATAGTGGAATGAGGACACTTAATGCTTCGTCTTTTAGCGGCGGCTAGACTCCTCCTCACGGGGAACGAGTTGACGCGCACAGCGGCGGCTTACGCACTATGGCAATCATGGATGCCTGAAGATTCCGTGAAGTTCTCCCCTGGTCCACGCTGCCTCGGCAGTCCTGGGTAAAATGGAATATTTCCAGCTTGCCCTATAGTGGAAGAGGACTATCCAACAATACAAAGTCAAGACCTCCGGGTTGAGACTTTCCGCGTCGGTGGTGTCGCGCACCGCCTATCCGAAAGATGGTGTAACAGGGGTGTTCGATCAGCAATGGTCGGATGCCCCGTCATAGTCCAACTATGACAACCAAAGTCAAGACCTCCGGGTTGAGACTTTCCGCGTCCGGAGGTACGCGTACCGCCTACCCGAAAGATGGTGTGCTTCTGGGGTATTCGATGAGTCGGATACCCCGTCGTAGTCCAACTATGACAATCAAAGTCAAGACCTCCGGGTTGAGACTTCCGCGTCCGGAGGTACGCGTACCGCCTACCCGAAAGATGGTGTGCTTCTGGGGTATTCGATGAGTCGGATACCCCGTCGTAGTCCAACTATGACAATCAAAGTCAAGACCTCCGGGTTGAGACTTCCGCGTCCGGAGGTACGCGTACCGCCTACCCGAAAGATGGTGAATCAGGGGTGTTCGATCAGCAATGGTCGGATGCCCCGTCGTAGTCCAACTATGACAATCAAAGTCAAGACCTCCGGGTTGAGACTTTCTAAGAGTACAAGCATAAAGGAACACGGACCAAGCCGTACCGAGAGAATCGGTACTAGAGCCCTTGTGGTTCTACATTGAGAGAGCCCTCGTGGTTCTCATTAGGGGCTTTATGCAAGAAGTACTCAATACTGTGGTGTGAAGTATAAAGTATAGAGTCCTCCACTGGTCCACGCTGCTCCGGCGGTCCTGGGTAAGATAGTTCATTCTAGCTTGCCCTATGTGGAAGAGGACTCAATACCCTACCTGTTGAGCTTGAAACAAAGTCATCACTTGGGCATGCTCATATTGCCATACACAATTACATTATATTCGAATGAGCATGCAAGCGACCCTATATAGACCGAACCAAAACGATAGATACCGCCGTAGTTCACCCCCACCAAGTGATGACTTCAGTATGGCTAGTGTGTGAAGTATAAAGTATAGTCCTCCCCTGGTCCACACTGCTTCGGCGGTCCTGGGTAAGATAGTTAGTTCTAGCTTGCCCTATGTGGAAGAGGACACCATACTTAATACTGTGGTGTAATGAACAAAGTATAGTCCTCCACTGGTCCACGCTGCTTCGGCGGTCCTGGGTAAGATAGTTAGTTCTAGCTTGCCCTATGTGGAAGAGGGCATACAAGACAAAGTATAGTTCTCCCCTGGTCCACGCTGCTTCGGCGGTCCTGGGTAAGATAGTTAATTCTAGCTTGCCCTATGTGGAAGAGAGCATACATGAACCAAGAACGAAGGTTAGATCGAGGAATGATTCGACAACTAACCGATGGTATGAAATGTGAAGAATTCAAGCAAGCACACAATCAAGTCATCACTTGGGCATGCTCGATAGCCAACCTCATGACATTAACCTAGTAGAGCATGCGAAAACCAATATATATGTAAACGATGCCCCTCCCTAGTTCAGCGCTTCAACCAAGTGATGACTTCAGAATGGCTAAATCAAATCGGTTCAAAACATACCATCGGTACCCTATTGAAACACACAAGTCGATATCAAACCTCATGATTGTGTAGTCCTCCACTGGTCCACACTGCTCCGGCGGTCCTGGGTAAGATAGTTCATTCTAGCTTGCCCTATGTGGAAGAGGGCACATTACTCAATACTGTGGTGTTATGAACAAAGTATAGTCCTCCACTGGTCCACGCTGCTTCGGCGGTCCTGGGTAAGATAGTTAGTTCTAGCTTGCCCTATGTGGAAGAGGGCATACAAGACAAAGTATAGTTCTCCCCTGGTCCACGCTGCTTCGGCGGTCCTGGGTAAGATAGTTAATTCTAGCTTGCCCTATGTGGAAGAGAGCATACATGAACCAAGAACGAAGGTTATGATCGAGGAATGATTCGACAACTAACCGATGGTATGAAATGTGAAGAATTCAAGCAAGCACACAATCAAGTCATCACTTGGGCATGCTCGATAGCCAACCTCATGACATTAACCTAGTAGAGCATGCGAAAACCAATATATATGTAAACGATGCCTCCCTAGTTCAGCGCTTCAACCAAGTGATGACTTCAGAATGGCTAAATCAAATCGGTTCAAACCATACCATCGGTATCCTATTGAAACACACAAGTCGATATCAAACCTCATGATTGTGTAGTCCTCCACTGGTCCACGCCGCTTCGGCCGTCCTGGGTAAAATGGAACATTCCAGCTTGCCCTATGTGGAAGAGGGCACATTACTCAATACTGTGGTGTGAAGTATAAAGTTCAGTTCTCCCCTGGTCCACGCTGCTTCGGCGGTCCTGGGTAAGATAGTTCATTCTAGCTTGCCCTATGTGGAAGAGGACACTTAATACTTCGTCTCTAAGCGGCGGCTTGACTCCTCCCTACGGGGAACGGGTTTACGCGCACAGCGGCGGCTTACGCACTATGGCAGTCATGGATGCCTTACGTTTCTATGAAAAGTGTGTTCCTCCCCTGGTCCACGCTGCTTCGGCAGTCCTGGGTAAGATAGTTAGTTCTAGCTTGCCCTATGTGGAAGAGGACACGTAGACTTACTGTGGTGTGAAGTATAAAGTTCAGTTCTCCCCTGGTCCACGCCGCTTCGGCCGTCCTGGGTAAAATGGATTCATCCAGCTTGCCCTATGTGGAATGAGGACACTTTATGCTTCGTCTCTAAGCGGCGGCTTGCTCCTCCCTACGGGGAACGGGTATACGCGCACAGCGGCGGCTTACGTTATGGCAGTCATGGATGCCTTACGTTTCCATGAAAAGTGTGTTCCTCCCCTGGTCCACGCTGCTTCGGCAGTCCTGGGTAAGATAGTTAGTTCTAGCTTGCCCTATGTGGAAGAGGACACGTAGACTTACTGTGGTGTGAAGTATAAGGTTCAGTTCTCCCCTGGTCCACGCCGCTTCGGCCGTCCTGGGTAAAATGGATTAATCCAGCTTGCCCTATGTGGAATGAGGACACTTTATGCTTCGTCTCTAAGCGGCGGCTTGCTCCTCCCTACGGGGAACGGGTATACGCGCACAGCGGCGGCTTACGCAAGTTAGTCACCCTCGGCAGTGGATCACTCGGCTCATGGATCGATGAAGACCGCAGCTAACTGCGCGTCATAATGTGAACTGCAGGACACATGAACATTGATAAGTTGAACGCATATTGCACGTCGTGGGAACCTACCATGATGTACAGATGACTGAGCGCT
>NW_026525091.1:5000-30000 GCF_943734705.1 Anopheles coustani | reverse complement strand
GATACTTGGGGTTGGTTTGGTTTTGGTGACCCAATACTAGATGTACCATCTCGGTGGTATGTCAGTATCACCTATACTCCAGACCACTTGCATGGTTAGCAAGCGTTGTGATCTAATGGCCCAACCGGGCAAACACTTTGGGTTCGCAAGGACTTAGAGTGCCGGGACGGGTTGGCGGATCCAACACTCTGGGTACCTCCGGGTACTTGGGGTTGGTTGAGGACTTGGTGAACAAACACTTGATATACACTCTCCGGATGTACTTCGGGTGTCACCTGTTGTCCGAGACCACTTGCATGGTTAGCAAGCGTTGTGATTCAATGGCCCTACCGGGCAAACACTTTGGGTTCGCAAGGACTTGGAGTGCCGGGACGGGTTGGCGGATCCAACACTCTGGGTACCTCCGGGTACTTGGGGTTGGTTGAGGACTTGGTGAACAAACACTTGTTGTACACTCTCCGGATGTACTTCGGGTGTCACCTGTTGTCCGAGGCCACTTGCATGGTAGCAAGCGTTGTGATACAATGGCCCTACCGGGCAAACACTTTGGGTTCGCAAGGACTTGGAGTGCCGGGACGGGTTTGCGGATCCAACACTCTGGGTACCTCCGGGTACTTGGGGTTGGTTGAGAACTTGGTGAAGCTACCCCTGTCACCTTGTTCGAGGCCACTTGCATGGTCGCAAGCGTTGTGATACAATGGCCCTACCGGGCAAACACTTTGGGTTCGCAAGGACTTGGAGTGCCGGGACGGGTTGGCGGATCCAACACTCTGGGTACCTCCGGGTACTTGGGGTTGGTTGAGGACTTGGTGAGCAAACACTTGATATACGTTCTTCGGATGTACTTCGGGTGTCACCTGTTGTCCGAGGCCACTTGCATGGTCAACGGTTGAGGTGGTGATGGCGGGTCGGTGCTGTAGGGTGCCGGCCTGTTGGCTGCCTTGGCCGGGTTGGTTGGTTAACACTTGATTGGGCTTGCACCCGAGGGTAATGGCACTTGAAGGTGGGTACTGGCCGGCTGACCTGGTGTGATGGTTGGTTGGTGAACACTTGGCGGTACTTGCACTTGGCTGTGCTTGGACTTGAAGGTGGGATCCGGCTGGCCTAGGCCATTGGTGGTTGGTTGGTGGGTTAGCCCTTAGCTGGGCTGGCTGGCTGGCTGGCCATCGGTGGTGTGGTGTGGTGAGGTGTGTGGAGTCGAGCATCGCGCGCCGTTGCCTTCTTCGGAGTGTTGTAGGTACGCAAGTGCTTGCAATGCAAAGAGGTTGGTGATGGAGTGACATTGCCTTCACCATGGAGTTGCGGGTACTTAGGTACTTGCAAGGAGATGGTGGTATGGTGGTGTTGCGTGTGTGGTGTTCGATTAGAAAGATATAATTTCTAAGTCCGGATTAGTGCTGTCAGTGGGGCCGCCGCTAACAGGTCCTGCACGGCCACCGTGGGGCTTGACTTGGCGCTATTCCGGACTTGGGGCGATCACGATGTCCCCGTGCGGGACTTAGAAGATGGAAGAACACAAGTACCCTTATCCCATGACTTGTGAGCGATTGGCATACGTTACCACATGAAGAGAAAAATTGGCTAAGTCCCGGATCCATATTATATGAAGAGAAAAATCGGCTAAGTCCCGGATCCATATTATATGAAGAGAAAAATTGGCTAAGTCCCGGATCCATATTATATGAAGAGAAATATCGGCTAAGTCCAGGATCCATATATAATAACCTAATAATCGGCTAAGTCCCGGATCCATATTATATGAAGAGAAAAATCGGCTAAGTCCAGGATCCATATATAATAACCTAATAATCGGCTAAGTCCAGGATCCATATATAATAACCTAATAACAGGCTAAGTCCAGGATCCATATTATATGAAGAGAAAAATCGGCTAAGTCCGAGATTGGGTCTGTCAGACATACACTTTCAAGATACCACACAAGCAAGCAAGATGGCCTAGTGATGGAACCATATAATATGAAGAGAAAAATCGGCTAAGTCCGAGATTGGGTCTGTCGGAAATACACTATCAAGTTACCACACAAGCAAGCAAGATGGCCTAATGATGGATCCATATGATATGAAGAGAAAAATCGGCTAAGTCCAGGATCCATATAATATGAAGAGAAAAATCGGCTAAGTCCCAGATTGGGTCTGTCAGAAATACTCTTCCAAGTTACCACACAAGCAAGCAAGATGGCCTAGTGATGGATCCATATGATATGAAGAGAAAAATCGGCTAAGTCCAGGATCCATATAATATGAAGAGAAAAATCGGCTAAGTCCCAGATTGGGTCTGTCAGAAATACACTTCCAAGTTACCACACAAGCAAGCAAGATGGCCTAGTGATGGATCCATATGATATGAAGAGAAAAATCGGCTAAGTCCCAGATTGGGTCTGTCGGAAATACACTATCAAGTTACCACACAAGCAAGCAAGATGGCCTAATGATGGATCCATATGATATGAAGAGAAAAATCGGCTAAGTCCAGGATCCATATAATATGAAGAGAAAAATCGGCTAAGTCCCAGATTGGGTCTGTCAGAAATACACTTCCAAGTTACCACACAAGCAAGCAAGATGGCCTAGTGATGGATCCATATGATATGAAGAGAAAAATCGGCTAAGTCCAGGATCCATATAATATGAAGAGAAAAATCGGCTAAGTCCCAGATTGGGTCTGTCAGAAATACACTTCCAAGTTACCACACAAGCAAGCAAGATGGCCTAGTGATGGATCCATATGATATGAAGAGAAAAATCGGCTAAGTCCAGGATCCATATAATATGAAGAGAAAAATCGGCTAAGTCCCAGATTGGGTCTGTCAGAAATACACTTCCAAGTTACCACACAAGCAAGCAAGATGGCCTAGTGATGGATCCATATGATATGAAGAGAAAAATCGGCTAAGTCCCAGATTGGGTCTGTCAGAAATACACTTCCAAGTTACCACACAAGCAAGCAAGATGGCCTAGTGATGGATCCATATGATATGAAGAGAAAAATCGGCTAAGTCCAGGATCCATATAATATGAAGAAAAAAATCGGCTAAGTCCCAGATTGGGTCTGTCAGAAATACACTTCCAAGTTACCACACAAGCAAGCAAGATGGCCTAGTGATGGATCCATATGATATGAAGAGAAAAATCGGCTAAGTCCCAGATTGGGTCTGTCAGAAATACACTTCCAAGTTACCACACACGCAAGCAAGATGGCCTAGTGATGGATCCATATGATATGAAGAGAAAAATCGGCTAAGTCCAGGATCCATATAATATGAAGATAAAAATCTTCTAAGTCCCAGATTGGGTCTGTCAGAAATACACTTCCAAGTTACCACACAAGCAAGCAAGATGGCCTAGTGAAGGATCCATATGACATGAAGAGAAAAATTGGCTAAGTCCAAGATTGGGTCTGTCAGACATACACTTTCAAGTTACCACACAAGCAAGCAAGATGGCCTAGTGATGGATTCATATAATATGAAGAGAAAAATCGGCTAAGTCCCAGATTGGGTCTGTCTGAAATACACTTTCAGTTTACCACATGAGCAAGCAAGTTACCACATGAAGAGAAAGCCGGCAAAGTCCGGGAATGTTACCACATGAACTGGAAAATGGGCAAACACCTACCTTTACAGGGAACGTGAATAAGTAAGGCTGTAGACATCGGATCGACAAGCCAAAGACTGATATGGAAAGGAAATGAGTAGTACTAGCTTTCCTGAGAGTTGCAGAGCTTAGACTGCATATGAACGGAAGTTATTAAGCGTCAAAGTCAGAAAAGTTGCCCGAAGGAACACAAGTTCCAACTTAGAGCATGAATACCGCCTAGACGGTAAGAGGTACGGCCAGGCTGAGGAATAAGAAAATGTTGGCCAACATGTTCCCTAACTATCCCCCGAAGACCGTAAAGCAATCCAACATCAACCAAGAAAGTTATAGCCCGATCAAGGAAACACCTACTTTGCACCGATATTGCACCAAATACATGTACCAAGCACCTTCGGTTGCATACCTGCAGGGGCTTACCATAGTAGGCCATGGAAGACCGATATACCGAACATAATCACTTTCTATCTCCTCGGGTGTTGGAGATAGCGCTTTGCGGTATAAGAACGAAAGTTAGACCATATCTTGGTGCATCTTTTTGCCCGAGAACACAAGACCCTATCTACCAAGGCAAGAAAGTTGTGTGGGGACAAAATGTCCAAAAGTGCCCAAAGTGGCACACTTGAACCATATATTCGAGAAAAACACAAGTGTGGGCCCGAGCTAGCAAGTTGAAATGTTCTGACCGTCAGTAGCCCTAGTTGAGGTGCACTTATCATTATACGAGGCCAACGTGCCAGCTAGTCTCTAAAGGGGCGATATGGGTGTTCCAAGGTTTGTACCCAATTGAGGAAAAAACAGGGTAAGGTACGGTGTACCGCGAATAACTCGGGCTATAGATGTCCGATCGATGAGTTTGGCATATGTATGGAAAGGTCTCGACGAGACCTAACTACCCTGAAAGTATGAAGGCAAAGACTTGAATGACCGGGAAGTTATTAAGTGCACAAGTGGTAAAGTTGCACCAAAGTCCATGTTACCCGAAGTGGTACATGAACACCCAATATTCGACCAAAACACAAGTTTAGAGACGAGCTAGCGAGCTACATTGTTCAGACCGTCAGTAGCCCGCATCAAGACACGCATTTCATTATATTGAGCCTAGCCGCTAGCTCGACTCGAAGTCGGTCATATGGTTGGTTGATGGTTCGGACCGACCACGTGGTGTACCAAGGTGATGTACCTTTCATGAATTAAAACTCTGGCTGTATGGCACTGAGCGACAAGCTAAGGTGTGATTTGGAATAGTCTTGAGTGGGACTATTTAGGAAAAATGCGAACAAAAAATCACAAAGTCCTTGGGCGAAGCTATTAGCGAAACATAGAGCAAATTGGTACCAAAAACTATGGAAATGGGACTTGAGTCAAAAATAACCGCAAGTTGGAGAAGAGATAGCAAGCTTGCGTAGAACAATTATATTTGGTGCATGGTATCACCAACAAAAAAGTATATGGGGCCAAGGTGCTGGCTGGCCTCCAAAGTGGAGATATGGGCGATCCAAAGTTTGTACCCAAGTACGAACAAGTATGGAAAAAACAGGGTAAGGTACCAAGTACCATTAATAACTTCGGCTGTAGATGGCCAAGCGAGGCAAACGGTTCACCGTTGGAAAGGTCTTGGGGAGACCTATCTACCCTGAAAGTTTCATGAGGCTGAGTTGAAAGACCACGGAGATATTAGGTGATGATGGTCCAATTCGGGGACCAAGTCGCAGGAAATGGCGCTTGACCAAAATCACCCTTGGAAGGTGAATACCGGCTTACCGGTAAGAGATAGCGACTTGGCGTAGAATATTCATAAGTTGGGCGTGTAGAGACGCAACTTTTATTATATGGGGCCAACCCGGTCAGGGTGCTCCAAGTCGGTCGTTTGGTTGGTTTATGGTTTGGGCCGACCACGTGGTGTGCCAAGTTGAGGTACCTTTCATGAATTATAACTTGGTCAGTTTGCCACCGAGCGACAAGCTGCGGTGTGTTTTGGAATGGTCTTGAGTGGGACTATCAAGGAAAAATACCAATCGAAAATCAGCTTGTCCATGGCCGAAGCTATTAGTGAAACATATAGCAAAATGGGTCCAAAAACGAATGAAATGGGAATTGGACCAAGAATAACGGCAAGTTGGAGAAGAGATAGCAAGCTTGCGTAGAACAATTATATTTGGTGCATGGTATCACCAACAAAAAAGTATATGGGGCCAAGGTGCTGGCTGGCCTCCAAAGTGGAGATATGGGCGATCCAAAGTTTGTACCCAAGTACGAACAAGTATGGAAAAAACAGGGTAAGGTACCAAGTACCATTAATAACTTCGGCTGTAGATGGCCGAGCGAGGCAAACGGCTCACCGTTGGAAAGGTCTCGGGGAGACCTATCTACCCTGAAAGTTTCATGAGGCTGAGTTGAAAGACCACGGAGATATTAGGTGATGATTGTCCAATTCGGGGACCAAGTCGCAGGAAATGGCACTTCACCAAAATCACCCTTGGAAGGTGGATACTGGCTTACCGGTAAGAGATAGCGACTTGGCGTAGAATATTCATAAGTTGGGCGTGTAGAGACGCAACTTTCATTATATGGGGGCAACCCGGTCAGGGTGCTCCAAGTCGGTCGTTTGGTCGGTTTATGGTTTGGGCCGACCACGTGGTGTACCAGGTAGAGGTACCTTTCATGATTTATAACTCGGTCAGTTTGCCACCGAGCGACAAGCTGCGGTGTGTTTTGGAATGGTCTTGAGAGGGACTATCAAGGAAAAATACAAATGGAAAATCAGCTTGTCCATGGTCGAAGCTATTAGTGAAACATATAGCAAAATGGGTTCAAAAACGAATGAAATGGGACTTGGACCAAGAATAACGGCAAGTTGGAGAAGAGATAGCAAGTTGACGTAGAACAATTATATTTAGTGCATGGTATGACCAACAAAAAAGTATATGGGGTCAAGGTGCTGGCTGGCCTCTAAAGTGGAGATATGGGCGATACAAAGTTTGTACCCAAGTATGGCAAAAACTGGTAGAGGTACCTTTCATGAATTACTGCTCAGGCTGTATGGCACTTAGCGGGACGCTTGGCTCTGGTATGGAATAGTCTTGAGTGGGACTATCAAGGAAAAATACGAACAAAAAATCACCATGTCCACGGACGAAGGTATTAGCGAATCTTAGAGCGAAATTGCGACCAAGTCGCTGGAAATGGCCCTTGGACCAAGTATACCGTCAAGGCGGTACGAGATAGCGAGTTGACGTAGAACATTTATAAGTTTGCCTCCACGAGACGAAAGTTTAGTTATATGGGGCCAACCCGCTCAGGGTTGTCCAAGTCGGTCATATGGCTGATCGAAATTTTCGACCAAGTACTGAGAAAACAGGGTAAGGTACCGTGTACCTCGAATAACTTTGGCTGTAGATGTCCGAGCGAGGCAAACGGCATAGCGTTGGAAAGGTCTTGAGGTGTTCTAGGCACCCTGAAAGTTTGAAAAGGCTATCTGGAAAACTCGTGGAGATATTAGAGAAACATTGGGCCCAAAAGATACCAAGTCGCAGGAAATGGGCCCTCCAAGAACACCCTAAAATCCCAATTACGGCTAAGTTGCAGGCCAGCTAGCGAAGTGAAATGTTCTAGGCATAACTAGAACACGTTAATGCGCAACTTTTTGAATCAGAACTTTTTTCGATATCTGGCCCCCAAAGGGGGGATATGGGCGATCAAAGGATTTTTCCAAGTTTCGGTACTTTTTACGGTATCGCTCATAGCTCCGGCTGTATGCAAGCAAATGACAATCTAAGACATGATTTGGAAAGGTATTGAGCAGTACTAACTTACGTTAGAACACAGCGAAGCGCTATCGGTTCATGGCAAGGCCGATATAAGCAGTCAAAGATGAAAAATGTTGACAAAATGAACAAAAATTACCTTGGTACGCGAATAGCGGCCAGGGATGAAGAGGTACGAAGGTGGTGTAGAAGAATTATAATTAGTACTTGGTACGCTCTAAAAGTTTGCCGAAGACCGCAAAGCGCTCAGACCCATAGAAAGTGGCCATTTGGGCCGAACAGTGCGTGCAAAGAGGTGAAAATGCAAAAATTGCACTTTGGGGGGCGATTTGCGGGGGGAAGGAGGGGTCGGAGGGCAAAATGTCCCTTGACCAAAAAGTCTTATCTCGTCGAGATCTACAACATTGCCGAAGACCGCAAAGCGCTAGCTCGCAATCGAAAAATCAAGAATTTGAAAATTTTCTAAGTCTTGGGCTCCCTAAGGAAAAGTTTCAAAAATCACGTTTGTCCTCAATTTTGAAGGGGAAGGAGTCGGTTCCGGGGCATGGTGTCTTCGGCAAAAAGTCTTATCTTTTTGCGTACTTTCGACTAGTTCAATAAAAATTTTTGACCCAAAATTTGTTCGGCGGACCCCTAGGTCGAAAAACCCGAAAAAATCCCAAAAAAGTCGAAAATGTCGAAAAATGAGAAAACCTCATATTCGGACTCTACACGAGCCCCAGATATTGAAAAGTGAAATCCGCGGTCGATTTGGAACAAAAAATTGACCTAGGCAAAGTTGTATGGAGGTAGGGACCCCTGAGAAAAAAGTTTGGTCCCGAGGCTCCTTGGACCACCAAGTCCCTAGGTCGGACCAAAATCGGAAAAAATCCGACCAAAGTCGAAAGTGTCGAAAATTTTAAAAAACCCCTTTTGGGGCCCTATGGCCTCCCTAGATAATGAAAAGTGAGGTCCGCGGCCGATCCGGAAGAAAAACTTGACCTAGGCAAACTTGTATGACGGTGGGGACCCAAAAAAATTTCGATGAGTGTAGTTTAGACAGGCCGGAAAATGTATCGGTGGTCCGTATCAAGGGACGTCTTTTAGTTCCATGGGGTGGTGGTCGTCGAACAAAGTCGCCTAGGTCGACCACCAGAAAGACCAGTCGTGTTGTAATGGATGTTTTGACCACTTTACTAGGGAAACCTAGTAGGTCGAAGCAAATTTGGGGTTCGAGATGAGTTGGTGAAAGTTGGTCCAACCTAGGTGTGCTTGGTGGAGGTTGACCATGAAAGTAGAGCATGATGGGAATGACCATAACTTTGGTTCTAGATGTCGGATCGGTACACTTTCGGCAGTTTTGGAAAGGTGAAGGCCTGCTCTAGCTATGTTTCCTACCAAGCTGAGCGCCTACTAGTGACCCGGAGGAGGTATTAAGGGTCAAAGGCAAAAAGGGGTACCCTAAAGTGCGTGTGACCAAGAAAATGGGAAAAACGGTATCGCCTATAGCTCAGGCTGTATGGCTCGGATCGGAAAGCTTGGATATGCGTTGGAAAGGTCTTGACGAGCGCTAGCTATGTGTCCTACCAAGCGAAGCGCTAGGTGTTGAGCAAGTCGGTCATATTAGAGGGCAAAGGTGAAAAATGGTGGTTTAGAGGCGAAAATTCACCTTATGATCGAAAATAGCGGGCGAACGATAAGAGCTACGAACACGGCGTAGAACAATCATAAGTACGTTACCACAAGACCTAACTTTGGCCAATATAGAGCGAGAAGATCGGAGGTACCCATCAGGGTGATATGGCTGGTTCAAAGTTGGACCAAAACGAGACTTGAGAAATGGGTTGAAACACGGTATCGCGAATAACTCAGGCTGTATGGAACGGATCGACAAGCTAAGATCAGTGTTGGAAAGGTCGAACCGAGCGCTAACTATAATCCCAAACAACCGAAGCGCTAAGTGTTGAGCAAAACTGAGTTATTAAGCGACAAAGTGGAAAAATAATACCAAAATTTCCAAAAATCACACAAGACCAAGAATACCGAGCAGGCGGTAAGAGATAGCGGGTTGACGTAGAATACTTATAAGTTTGCCTCTACGAGACCTAAAAGTCGTCCATAGACAGCGAGAAGATCGGACCACTCTGGAAGGGTGATACGAGTGGTCAAAAATTGGCAAAAATGAAACATGGCTAAAATGGATTTGACTTGTGCACCGTATAGCTCCGGCTGTATGGCATGGATTGTTAAGCTAGGATATGTTTTGGAAAGGTAACACCCAGCGCTAGATACGACTAGAAGAAAGCAAAGCGCTAACTAGCATGATTTGGAAGTTATTAAGTGTCAAAGTCGAAAAATGTTACCAAAATTGAAACTCGAGTACATTGGGCCAAAAAGTACAAGTTGTGAAATTTGGACTTACGAGTAAAATACCGAGCAGGCGGTAAGAGATAGAGACTTGGTGTAGAACAATTATATGTTGGGCATGTTATAACCTATATTTGGCCCGAACATAGTGACGAGATCGGTGGTACCCAAAAGGGTGGTACAGGTGTTAGATGGTTTTCCCAGAGCATAAGCTCCACATGATATGGAAAACGGGAAACATCATAACTTCGGCTGTATGGCATGGAATAGAACGAACAAGGTATCGATGGAAAGAGAAAAGGTAGCGCTAACTATAATTCCTACCAAGCAAAGCGCTAGCATGTGACCGTTCGGGTGTTATTGTGAGTCAAAGTCAGAAATTGTTACCACGAGAGGCGAAAATCCGACTAAGTCCATGAATACCGGGCTGGCGGTAAGAGATACGGCTTGGCCGTAGAACATTTATAAGTTGGCCAATACAAGACCTAAGTTTTGTCCATAGACGACAAGAAGATCGAAGATACGTGAAGGTGAGATATGGGCGTCCCAAAGTGGGCCTTTGAAAAAGTGACAAACTTCCCTTATAACAGCATACACCAAATATCTCTGGCTCTATGGCACCGAATAAGAAGTTGAGGTCAGCGATAGAAAGGTGATAGTCAGCGCTAAATATCATACGAACAGAGTGAAGCGCTAAAGGGAAAGGATCTTGGTGATATAAGGTGACAAAGTCGAGAAAAGTTGCCTCAAAATCATGAAAAATGTGAAAAAATGGCTAAGTCCCGGGTGCCTTAAGGGCAGGTTGATCGAATGTACCGAGCTGGCGGTAAGAGATAGAGACTTGGTGTAGAACAATTATATGTTTGGCATGGCAAGACCTACATTTGGTCAATACAAAGTGAGAAGATCAAAGAAACCCGTAAGGGTGATATTGGTGTCCAAAGGTAAAAAGCACTAAGTCTTGGGAAACTTATATGAAGAAAAAGGACCCTGATGGGTCATATAGGATGGATCGAAAAATCGGCTAAGTCCCAAAATGGGGATGTCAGAACTACACTAAAAAGTTACCACACCAAGCAAGGCAAACTTATATGAAGCAAAGGACCCATATGGGTCATATGGTATTTTACGAAAAATCGGCTAAGTCCCAAAATGATGATGTCAGAACTACACTAAAATGTTACCACACCAAGCAAGGCAAACTTATATGAAGGCAAGGAACCTGATGGGTCATATGGTATGGATCGAAAAATCGGCTAAGTCCCAAAATGGGGATGTCTGAACTACACTCAAATGTTACCACATCAAGCAAGGCAAACTTATATGAAGGAAAGGACCCTGATGGGTCATATGGTATTTTACGAAAAATCGGCTAAGTCCCAAAATGGGGATGTCAGAACTACACTCATGTGTTACCACACCAAGCAAGGCAAACTTATATGAAGGCAAGGACCCTGATGGGTCATATGGTAATTTACGAAAAATCGGCTAAGTCCCAAAATGATGATGTCAGAACTACACTCAAATGTTACCACACCAAGCAAGGCAAACTTATATGAAGCAAAGGACCCTGATGGGTCATATGGTATTGATCGAAAAATCGGCTAAGTCCCAAAATGGGGATGTCAGAACTACACTCAAATGTTACCACACCAAGCAAGGCAAACTTATATGAAGGCAAGGACCCTGATGGGTCATATGGTATATTACGAAAAATCGGCTAAGTCCCAAAATGGGGATGTCAGAACTACACTAAAAAGTTACCACACCAAGCAAGGCAAACTTATATGAAGCAAAGGACCCATATGGGTCATATGGTATTTTACGAAAAATCGGCTAAGTCCCAAAATGATGATGTCAGAACTACACTCAAATGTTACCATACCAAGCAAGGCAAACTTATATGAAGCAAAGGACCCTGATGGGTCATATGGTATTTTACGAAAAATCGGCTAAGTCCCAAAATGGGGATGTCAGAACTACACTAAAAAGTTACCACACCAAGCAAGGCAAACTTATATGAAGCAAAGGACCCATATGGGTCATATGGTATTTTACGAAAAATCGGCTAAGTCCCAAAATGATGATGTCAGAACTACACTAAAATGTTACCACACCAAGCAAGGCAAACTTATATGAAGGCAAGGACCCTGATGGGTCATATGGTATGGATCGAAAAATCGGCTAAGTCCCAAAATGGGGATGTCTGAACTACACTCAAATGTTACCACATCAAGCAAGGCAAACTTATATGAAGGAAAGGACCCTGATGGGTCATATGGTATTTTACGAAAAATCGGCTAAGTCCCAAAATGGGGATGTCAGAACTACACTCATGTGTTACCACACCAAGCAAGGCAAACTTATATGAAGGCAAGGACCCTGATGGGTCATATGGTATTTTACGAAAAATCGGCTAAGTCCCAAAATGATGATGTCAGAACTACACTCAAATGTTACCACACCAAGCAAGGCAAACTTATATGAAGCAAAGGACCCTGATGGGTCATATGGTATTGATCGAAAAATCGGCTAAGTCCCAAAATGGGGATGTCAGAACTACACTCAAATGTTACCACACCAAGCAAGGCAAACTTATATGAAGGCAAGGACCCTGATGGGTCATATGGTATTTTACGAAAAATCGGCTAAGTCCCAAAATGGGGATGTCAGAACTACACTAAAAAGTTACCACACCAAGCAAGGCAAACTTATATGAAGCAAAGGACCCATATGGGTCATATGGTATTTTACGAAAAATCGGCTAAGTCCCAAAATGATGATGTCAGAACTACACTCAAATGTTACCATACCAAGCAAGGCAAACTTATATGAAGCAAAGGACCCTGATGGGTCATATGGTATTTTACGAAAAATCGGCTAAGTCCCAAAATGGGGATGTCAGAACTACACTCAAATGTTACCACACCAAGCAAGGCAAACTTATATGAAGCAAAGGACCCTGATGGGTCATATGGTATTTTACGAAAAATCGGCTAAGTCCCAAAATGGGGATGTCAGAACTACACTCAAATGTTACCACACCAAGCAAGGCAAACTTATATGAAGCAAAGGACCCTGATGGGTCATATGGTATTTTACGAAAAATCGGCTAAGTCCCAAAATGGGGATGTCAGAACTACACTCAAATGTTACCACACCAAGCAAGGCAAACTTATATGAAGCAAAGGACCCTGATGGGTCATATGGTATTTTACGAAAAATCGGCTAAGTCCCAAAATGGGGATGTCAGAACTACACTCAAATGTTACCACACCAAGCAAGGCAAACTTATATGAAGCAAAGGACCCTGATGGGTCATATGGTATTTTACGAAAAATCGGCTAAGTCCCAAAATGGGGATGTCAGAACTACACTCAAATGTTACCACACCAAGCAAGGCAAACTACCTAGGTGAACCCTAGCAAGAAACACGGACCAAGTCAGATGGCCTAAGTCAAGAGTGCAAGTGACCTAGGCAAAGTTGTATGACGGTGAGGACCCTGAAAAATCTGGTTAGTGTAGTTTAGACAGGGGAGGTTTCTGGGTCGGCTGAACCTCCTTATTTTGGGTTTTGACCTCCTCAAGAAGCTACACCTAGGCAAACTGCCTAGGGTGAAAGTGCGAAGACCAATCGAATAGTAAGACAAGTTTTGACCGATCGCCCTAGGCAAGCTTGTATGAAGAAAGGGACCCTATGGGTCATATGGAAATACATGAAAAATCGGCTAAGTCCCAAAATTGGGATGTCTGAACTACACTAAAAAGTTACCACATCAAGCAAGGCAAAGTACCTAGGTGAACCCTAGCAAGAAACACGGACCAAGTCAGATGACCTAAGTCAAGAGAACAAGTGACCTAGGCAAAGTTGTATGACGGTGAGGACCCTGAAAAATCTGGTTAGTGTAGTTTAGACAGGGGAGGTTTTTGGGTCGGCTGAACCTCCTTATTTTGGGTTTTGACCTCCTCAAGAAGCTACACCTAGGCAAACTGCCTAGGGTGAAAGTGCGAAGACCAATCGAATAGTAAGACAAGTTTTGACCGATCGCCCTAGGCAAGCTTGTATGAAGAAAGGGACCCTATGGGTCATATGGAAATACATGAAAAATCGGCTAAGTCCCAAAATTGGGATGTCTGAACTACACTAAAAAGTTACCACATCAAGCAAGGCAAAGTACCTAGGTGAACCCTAGGAAGAAACACGGACCAAGTCAGATGGCCTAAGTCAAGAGTACAAGTGACCTAGGCAAAGTTGTATGGCGCTGAGGACCCTGAAAAATCGGGTTAGTGTAGTTCAGACAGGGGAGGTTTTTGGGTCGGCTGAACCTCCTTATTTTGGGTTTTGACCTCCTCAAGAAGCTACACCTAGGCAAACTGCCTAGGGTGAAAGTGCGAAGACCAATCGAATAGTAAGACAAGTTTTGACCGATCGCCCTAGGCAAGCTTGTATGAAGAAAGGGACCCTATGGGTCATATGGAAATACATGAAAAATCGGCTAAGTCCCAAAATTGGGATGTCTGAACTACACTAAAAAGTTACCACAGCAAGCAAGGCAAAGTACCTAGGTGAACCCTAGGAAGAAACACGGACCAAGTCAGATGGCCTAAGTCAAGAGAACAAGTGACCTAGGCAAAGTTGTATGACGGTGAGGACCCTGAAAAATCTGGTTAGTGTAGTTTAGACAGGGGAGGTTTTTGGGTCGGCTGAACCTCCTTATTTTGGGTTTTGACCTCCTCAAGAAGCTACACCTAGGCAAACTGCCTAGGGTGAAAGTGCGAAGACCAATCGAATAGTAAGACAAGTTTTGACCGATCGCCCTAGGCAAGCTTGTATGAAGAAAGGGACCCTATGGGTCATATGGAAATACATGAAAAATCGGCTAAGTCCCAAAATGGGGATGTCTGAACTACACTAAAAAGTTACCACATCAAGCAAGGCAAAGTACCTAGGTGAACCCTAGGAAGAAACACGGACCAAGTCAGATGGCCTAAGTCAAGAGTACAAGTGACCTAGGCAAAGTTGTATGGCGCTGAGGACCCTGAAAAATCGGGTTAGTGTAGTTCAGACAGGGGAGGTTTCTGGGTCGGCTGAACCTCCTTATTTCGGGTTTTGGCCTCCTCAAGAAGACAGACCTAGGCAAAGTGCCTAGGGTGAAAGTGCGAAGACCAATCGAATAGTAAGACAAGTTTTGACCGATCGCCCTAGGCAAGCTTGTATGAAGAAAGGGACCCTATGGGTCATATGGAAATATACGAAAAATCGGCTAAGTCCCGAAATTGGAATGTCTGAACTACACTAAAAAGTTACCACATCAAGCAAGGCAAAGTACCTAGGTGAAACCTAGGAAGAAACACGGACCAAGTCAGATGGCCTAAGTCAAGAGTACAAGTGACCTAGGCAAAGTTGTATGGCGCTAAGGACCATGAAAAATCGGGTTAGTGTAGTTAAGACAGGGGAGGTTTCAGGGTCGGCCAGACCTCCTTATTTCGGGTTTTGGCCTCCTCAAGAAGACAGACCTAGGCGAATTGCCTAGGGTGAAACTGCGAAGACCAATCGAATAGTAAGACAAGTTTTGACCGATCGCCCTAGGCAAGCTTGTATGAAGAAAGGGACCCTAAGGGTCATATGGAAATACATGAAAAATCGGCTAAGTCCCAAAATTGGGATGTCAGAACTACACTAAAAAGTTACCACATCAAGCAAGGCAAAGTACCTAGGTGAACCCTAGGAAGAAACACGGACCAAGTCAGATGGCCTAAGTCAAGAGTGCAAGTGACCTAGGCAAAGTTGTATGACGGTGAGGACCCTGAAAAATCTGGTTAGTGTAGTTAAGACAGGGGAGGTTTCAGGGTCGGCCAGACCTCCTTATTTCGGGTTTTGGCCTCCTCAAGAAGACAGACCTAGGCGAATTGCCTAGGGTGAAACTGCGAAGACCAATCGAATAGTAAGACAAGTTTTGACCGATCGCCCTAGGCAAGCTTGTATGAAGAAAGGGACCCTATGGGTCATATGGAAATACATGAAAAATCGGCTAAGTCCCAAAATTGGGATGTCTGAACTACACTAAAAAGTTACCACATGAAGCAAGGCAAAGTACCTAGGTGAACCCTAGGAAGAAACACGGACCAAGTCAGATGGCCTAAGTCAAGAGTACAAGTGACCTAGGCAAAGTTGTATGGCGCTGAGGACCCTGAAAAATCGGGTTAGTGTAGTTAAGACAGGGGAGGTTTCAGGGTCGGCTGGACCTCCTTATTTCGGGTTTTGGCCTCCTCAAGAAGACAGACCTAGGCGAACTGCCTAGGGTGAAAGTGCGAAGACCAATCGAATAGTAAGACAAGTTTTGACCGATCGCCCTAGGCAAGCTTGTATGAAGAAAGGGACCCTACGGGTCATATGGAAATACATGAAAAATCGGCTAAGTCCCAAAATTGGGATGTCAGAACTACACTATAAAGTTACCACATTAGCAAGGCAGACTTGTATGAAGAACGGGACCCTGGTGAAAGTAGCAAATATCCCAAACCGAACATGAATATTATACACACAAGAGTACGAACATAAAGGAACACGGACCAAGCGTACCGAGAGAATCGGTACTATAGAACCCTCGTGGTTCTACACAAAGACTTTATGTTAGGGGTTCAAGCCCCATAGTACTCAAACGGTGACAGTAGCAAATATCCCAAAACGAACGTGAATCTTATTCACAAGAGTACGAACATAAAGGAACACGGACCAAGCGTACCGAGAGAATCGGTACTATAGAGCCCTCGTGGTTCTACACAAAGACTTTATGTTCGGGGTTCACACCCCAAATCGAACGTGGAATTTACTTTCTGATGGTCATGCGGTCGTCCAAAGGGGTCTAGTATCCTGGGATGACAAGCATCACGGGCACAGCTCGTATCAAAACAGTCGAAGAGGCCCGCGAAAGCTTGCTTTCCATGGCTATGCGATGCACAAATTGAGTTTACTCACCGTAGTATAAAACGAACGAACCGAACCTATCCGAGTAGGGATAATGGGCGCAGTAACATACTTCTGTGACCCAGCGAGAGTTGAACGAGGTGACATGAACTGTCAGTGGCTTATATCAGATGGGATACATACATGAGATTGCTTTCAAATCTACACTCGAAAACCTAACCAAGTAAAAGCGAACGTGGGGAGGATTCGAAACTGGTAACGAAATCTTAAGCTGGAAAGAGTCATCACTATGGATACATATTATGCGAAACCAATCAAGTGCTCATTACTGATCCAAAACCGAAGAGCACTAGTGAACACCTTAATCTCACCCTAGTTCACATCCAAGTGATCGACCACGTGTGTGAAGCAAAGACCAATCGAATTCCTCAATGGACCGAACACTATGAACAAATGGCCAAAAACGTTATAACTATCCAAACATACTACTATCTAGCGAAAGTCATCACGATGGAACCATACCATGATCTTTAACCTATAGCGCTCACTATATTCCTACCCAGAGTGCAAGTGAACAGATTGCCCACCCTTACCCAGTTCACAACCACGTGATCGACTAACATACCGAGGTTACCACAAGTCAAAGTTATACGTTTACAAGCGCAAGACCAATCGAAAACCCCGAAAGCAATCTCGACCCAAAATGTATTATCCGTGAGTGTAGTCGAGTCTCGTACTCGTCATCTGTAATCGTCGGATAGAATATCCAGTACACGGTTGTCTTTCCAAATGAAATCTACATACAGAACTCGCTCTTGGCAAATGGGTGGCAATGGCGCAATTAGGAGCGAGTTCCCGTCCGGGTGCCAAGTGATTGGCAAATGTCTGGGGGAAAGCAACCATATATTGATTTGTCTGTTAGTGTACTGGGTGTTTGAGGTATGTAGTATCCACGCTTGGTTGGGTGTGTCAGAGGACCATGGATGCGTTCACAACCCCAATTGGGGTACATCGGGAATGATTTTGTGGAACCGATGTGCCCGGCACACACTAAGTTTTGTTGCAAGTTAATAGTGTGCCATGTCCGGGGGGGTTGTGATTAAACTCTGGTGAATTGCGTACTGTGGTGATTGGGGTATGAAAGCCCCGCAGTTGCAATGATCGGACGCGCCTAGCGTGTCCTTTAGTTGATGGTAGGGAAATGAAGGCCCTTGTCAGCTCACCTAAGTATTCATGGAAGTTTGGCATAAGGTCGCTGTGGTAGGGGTATGAAGGCCCCGTCAGCGCATGCACAATCGGGCGCACGTGCGCTTAGCGGAGTCGAATGCCGCTCAAGTGCCTGTCCGGTGCATCGGGTGTGTGTGATACGAGGGCAATGAGGTTCGCACGGGGGCTCGCCTCCCGTGTGCTACCGGACTTGACAACATATAGAACGTGGTGTTTGCTCCTCCGGGTGCAATGGGACAATGAACATTCGAACGCAAAGTCGGAATTCTGGTTGATCCTACCAGTAATATACGCTCGTCTCAAAGGTTAAGCCATGCATGTCTAAGTACAAACAGATTTAATGTGAAACCGCATAAGGCTCAGTATAACAGCTATAATTTACGAGATCATCAACCTAGTTACTTGGATAACTGTGGAAAATCTAGAGCTAATACATGCAACATGCCAGGACCCTCGCGGGAACTGGTGCACTTATTAGTCAAACCAATCGCGGGTTCTCCGTGTCATTGAGTTGAAGTCTGGATAATGATGCTGATCGTATGGTCTCGCACCGACGACAGATCTCGCAAATATCTGCCCTATCAACTATGGATGGTAGTATAGAGGACTACCATGGTTGCAACGGGTAACGGGGAATCAGGGTTCGATTCCGGAGAGGGAGCCTGAGAAATGGCTACCACATCCAAGGAAGGCAGCAGGCGCGTAAATTACCCAATCCCGGGACGGGGAGGTAGTGACGAGAAATAACAATATGAAACTCTTTAATGATGTTTCATAATTGGAATGAGTAGAGCATAAATCCTTCTACGAGGATCAAGTGGAGGGCAAGTCTGGTGCCAGCAGCCGCGGTAATTCCAGCTCCACTAGCGTATATTAAAATTGTTGCGGTTAAAACGTTCGAAGTTGATACTTGTCCAACACAGTCCGGCTCCGCCGACCCGGTCAACCCGTGGTCGGTGGGCCAAGTCGGAATCTGGTTGCGACTCAATGGTGTGGTAGGGCACCAAGTCTGTGTCATGGTGTGCCCTTCAACGGGTGCAAGTGTAACATAGAGCTCGACCGCTCACGTTTACCTTGAACAAATTAGAGTGCTTAAAGCAGGGTGCCCAAACGCCCTAGAATAATCTTGCATGGAATAATGGAATACGACCTTGGTCTAATCTTTCATTGGTTTGTACTCAGACCGGAGGTAATGATTAACAGAAGTAGTTGGGGACACTAGTATTACGGCGCGAGAGGTGAAATTCGTAGACCGTCGTAAGACTAACTAAAGCGAAGGCATTTGTCAAGGATGCTTTCTTTAATCAAGAACGAAAGTTAGAGGATCGAAGGCGATTAGATACCGCCCTAGTTCTAACCGTAAACGATGCCAACTAGCAATTGGGAGACGCTACAACCAGGTGCTCTCAGTAGCTTCCGGGAAACCAAAGTCAGGTTCCGGGGGAAGTATGGTTGCAAAGTTGAAACTTAAAGGAATTGACGGAAGGGCACCACAATGAAATGGAGCTTGCGGTTCAATTTGACTCAACACGGGAAAACTTACCAGGTCCGAACTTATGGAGGTGAGACAGATTAATAGCTCTTTCTCAAATTTAAGGGTAGTGGTGCATGGCCGTTCTTAGTTCGTGGATTGATTTGTCTGGTTAATTCCGATAACGAACGTGACTCACATATGCTAACTAGAACGCAGTCAGCGTTAATGCGTCGATGCCGATTGGAACGGGTTAGGACCTTTCGGTGGAGTATGACCTGACACCTTCGCTGTTCGTGTGCGCAAGTGCACTTACGGTACGCTGCTTAGCAGGACAATTTGTGTTTAGCAAAATGAGATCGAGCGATAACAGGTCCGTGATGCCCTTAGATGTTCTGGGCTACACGCGTGCTACAATGTGGGTAGCAGCGTGTCTCCTATTCCGAGAGGAACGGGAAATCACTCAAATACTCACTTAGTAGGGATTATGGATTGCAATGGTCCATATGAACTCGGAACTTCTAGTAAGTGCTGGTCATCAGCCAGCGTTGAATACGTCCCTGCCCTTTGTACACACCGCCCGTCGCTACTACCGATGGATTATTTAGTGAGGTCTTTGGAGATGATCGTTCGCTGGATCCTCGTGAACCGCGTCTGCTTTATCGAAGTTGACCGAACTTGATGATTTAGAGGAAGTAAAAGTCGTAACAAGGTTTCCGTAGGTGAACCTGCGGAAGGATCATTAGTGGCCAAGTGATCCTTCCAGAAGTCCGAACCTGCGGGTTGAGACTTCGGCACAAGTTGCCATATGATAATTGACGAAACACTATAGAAGTCCGAACCTGCGGGTTGAGACTCAGGCACAAGTTGCCATATGAAAGTTGACGAAACACTAACAAGTCCGAACCTGCGGGTTGAGACTTAGGCACACGTTGCCTTATACATGACTTCGAACAAATACACAAGTCCGAACCTGCGGGTTGAGACTTAGGCACAAGTTGCCTTATACATGACTTCGAACAAATACACAAGTCCGAACCTGCGGGTTGAGACTTAGGCACAAGTTGCCATATGAAAGTTGACGAAACACTAACAAGTCCGAACCTGCGGGTTGAGACTTAGGCACACGTTGCCTTATACATGACTTCGAACAAATACACAAGTCCGAACCTGCGGGTTGAGACTTAGGCACAAGTTGCCTTATACATACATTGGCCAAATAAACAGAAGTCCGAACCTGCGGGTTGAGACTTAGGCACAAGTTGCCATATTATATTCGATCAAACACTAAGTAGTCCGAACCTGCGGGTTGAGACTCAAGACCGTAACAAGATGTCACTATACAAGTCCGAACCTAAGGGTTGAGACTTAATGCGATCTAGATACCAAGTTGACATCCAATACCTGTTGAGCAAAACCAAAGATTCCCTGTTCTCGAATGATTACACTATATAACAGGGAATCATGAAGAAATCAAGCAAGCGTGAAACAAAGTCATCACTTGGGCATGCTCGATAGCCAACCACATGACCTTAACCTAAGAGAGCATGCAAACCACATGATACCTATAAACGATTAACCCGCCCTAGTTCAATCGTTCACCAAGTGATGACTTCAGTATGGCTAAGAGAAAAACTTTTAAATGGGAAAAACTCTAAGTCCGAACCTCCGGGTTGAGACTTCCGCGTCGGAGGTGGGCGCACCTCCTATCCGAAAGATGATGAATCAGGGGTGTTCGGTCAGCAATGGTCGGATTCCCCGTCGTAGTCCAACTATGACAATCAAAGTCAAGACCTCCGGGTTGAGACTTTCCGCGAGTACAAGCATAAAGGAACACGGACCAAGCCGTACCGAGAGAATCGGTACTAGAGCCCTCGTGGTTCTACATTGAGAGAGCCCTCGTGGTTCTCATTAGGGGCTTTATGCAAGTCGTACTCAATACTGTGGTGTGAAGTATAAAGTAGTCCTCGCCTGGTCCACGCTGCTTCGGCGGTCCTGGGTAAGATAGTTCATTCTAGCTTGCCCTATAGTGGAATGAGGACACTTAATGCTTCGTCTTTTAGCGGCGGCTAGACTCCTCCTCACGGGGAACGAGTTGACGCACACAGCGGCGGCTTACGCACTATGGCAATCATGGATGCCTGAAGATTCCGTGAAGTTCTCCCCTGGTCCACGCTGCCTCGGCAGTCCTGGGTAAAATGGAATATTTCCAGCTTGCCCTATAGTGGAAGAGGACTATCCAACAATACAAAGTCAAGACCTCCGGGTTGAGACTTTCCGCGTCGGTGGTGTCGCGCACCGCCTATCCGAAAGATGGTGTAACAGGGGTGTTCGATCAGCAATGGTCGGATGCCCCGTCATAGTCCAACTATGACAACCAAAGTCAAGACCTCCGGGTTGAGACTTTCCGCGTCCGGAGGTACGCGTACCGCCTACCCGAAAGATGGTGTGCTTCTGGGGTATTCGATGAGTCGGATACCCCGTCGTAGTCCAACTATGACAATACAAAGTCAAGACCTCCGGGTTGAGACTTCCGCGTCGGAGGTGCGCGCACCGCCTACCCGAAAGATGGTGAATCAGGGGTGTTCGATCAGCAATGGTCGGATGCCCCGTCGTAGTCCAACTATGACAATCAAAGTCAAGACCTCCGGGTTGAGACTTCCGCGTCCGGAGGTACGCGTACCGCCTACCCGAAAGATGGTGAATCAGGGGTGTTCGATCAGCAATGGTCGGATGCCCCGTCGTAGTCCAACTATGACAATACAAAGTCAAGACCTCCGGGTTGAGACTTTTCGCGAGTACAAGCATAAAGGAACACGGACCAAGCCGTACCGAGAGAATCGGTACTAGAGCCCTCGTGGTTCTACATTGAGAGAGCCCTCGTGGTTCTCATTAGGGGCTTTATGCAAGTCGTACTCAATACTGTGGTGTGAAGTATAAAGTATAGAGTCCTCCACTGGTCCACGCTGCTCCGGCGGTCCTGGGTAAGATAGTTCATTCTAGCTTGCCCTATGTGGAAGAGGACTCAATACCCTACCTGTTGAGCTTGAAACAAAGTCATCACTTGGGCATGCTCATATTGCCATACAATATTCCATTATCTACTAATGAGCATGCAGCTATATGATATTAACCTGTAAACGATTACCCCGCCGTAGTTCAGCGCTTCAACCAAGTGATGACTTCAGTATGGCTAGTGTGTGAAGTATAAAGTATAGTCCTCCCCTGGTCCACACTGCTTCGGCGGTCCTGGGTAAGATAGTTAGTTCTAGCTTGCCCTATGGTGGAAGAGGACACCATACTTAATACTGTGGTGTAATGAACAAAGTATAGTCCTCCACTGGTCCACGCTGCTTTGCAGTCCTGGGTAAGATAGTTAATTCTAGCTTGCCCTATGTGGAAGAGGGCATACAAGACAAAGTATAGTTCTCCCCTGGTCCACGCTGCTTCGGCGGTCCTGGGTAAGATAGTTAATTCTAGCTTGCCCTATGTGGAAGAGAGCATACATGAACCAAGAACGAAGGTTATGATCGAGGAATGATTCGACAACTAACCGATGGTATGAAATGTGAAGAATTCAAGCAAGCACACAATCAAGTCATCACTTGGGCATGCTCGATAGCCAACCCTATGACATTAACCTAGTAGAGCATGCGAAAACCAATATATATGTAAACGATGCCCCTCCCTAGTTCAGCGCTTCAACCAAGTGATGACTTCAGAATGGCTAAATCAAATCGGTTCAAAACATACCATCGGTACCCTATTGAAACACACAAGTCGATATCAAACCTCTTAATTGTGTAGTCCTCCACTGGTCCACGCCGCTTCGGCGGTCCTGGGTAAGATAGTTCATTCTAGCTTGCCCTATGTGGAAGAGGGCACATTACTCAATACTGTGGTGTTATGAACAAAGTATAGTCCTCCACTGGTCCACGCTGCTTCGGCGGTCCTGGGTAAGATAGTTAATTCTAGCTTGCCCTATGTGGAAGAGGGCATACAAGACAAAGTATAGTTCTCCCCTGGTCCACGCTGCTTCGGCGGTCCTGGGTAAGATAGTTAATTCTAGCTTGCCCTATGTGGAAGAGAGCATACATGAACCAAGAACGAAGGTTATGATCGAGGAATGATTCGACAACTAACCGATGGTATGAAATGTGAAGAATTCAAGCAAGCACACAATCAAGTCATCACTTGGGCATGCTCGATAGCCAACCCTATGACATTAACCTAGTAGAGCATGCGAAACCCAATATATATGTAAACGATGCCTCCCTAGTTCAGCGCTTCAACCAAGTGATGACTTCAGAATGGCTAAATCAAATCGGTTCAAAACATACCATCGGTACCCTATTGAAACACACAAGTCGATATCAAACCTCATGATTGTGTAGTCCTCCACTGGTCCACGCCGCTTCGGCCGTCCTGGGTAAAATGGAACATTCCAGCTTGCCCTATGTGGAAGAGGGCACATTACTCAATACTGTGGTGTGAAGTATAAAGTTCAGTTCTCCCCTGGTCCACGCTGCTTCGGCGGTCCTGGGTAAGATAGTTCATTCTAGCTTGCCCTATGTGGAAGAGGACACTTAATACTTCGTCTCTAAGCGGCGGCTTGACTCCTCCCTACGGGGAACGGGTTTACGCGCACAGCGGCGGCTTACGCACTATGGCAGTCATGGATGCCTTACGTTTCTATGAAAAGTGTGTTCCTCCCCTGGTCCACGCTGCTTCGGCAGTCCTGGGTAAGATAGTTAGTTCTAGCTTGCCCTATGTGGAAGAGGACACGTAGACTTACTGTGGTGTGAAGTATAAAGTTCAGTTCTCCCCTGGTCCACGCCGCTTCGGCCGTCCTGGGTAAAATGGATTCATCCAGCTTGCCCTATGTGGAATGAGGACACTTTATGCTTCGTCTCTAAGCGGCGGCTTGCTCCTCCCTACGGGGAACGGGTATACGCGCACAGCGGCGGCTTACGTTATGGCAGTCATGGATGCCTTACGTTTCCATGAAAAGTGTGTTCCTCCCCTGGTCCACGCTGCTTCGGCAGTCCTGGGTAAGATAGTTAGTTCTAGCTTGCCCTATGTGGAAGAGGACACGTAGACTTACTGTGGTGTGAAGTATAAGGTTCAGTTCTCCCCTGGTCCACGCCGCTTCGGCCGTCCTGGGTAAAATGGATTCATCCAGCTTGCCCTATGTGGAATGAGGACACTTTATGCTTCGTCTCTAAGCGGCGGCTTGCTCCTCCCTACGGGGAACGGGTATACGCGCACAGCGGCGGCTTACGCAAGTTAGTCACCCTCGGCAGTGGATCACTCGGCTCATGGATCGATGAAGACCGCAGCTAACTGCGCGTCATAATGTGAACTGCAGGACACATGAACATTGATAAGTTGAACGCATATTGCACGTCGTGGGAACCTACCATGATGTACAGATGACTGAGCGCTTATATTTGAGAAATGTATCGCATACATTTAACTACGCCGTGACACCCGTCACGAGACGTGCACCATGATGTTAACTAGGGTCGCGACGACCCGCTAGCATTAAAGAACCCGTGGTTTACAATATACTGGCATTGGAATTCGAAGTATTTAGAGCGTCGTGTTCCCGCGTGAGGCGGAAGTACGAGGAGAAGGCGTGCTTGTG
>NW_026525090.1:10000-35000 GCF_943734705.1 Anopheles coustani | reverse complement strand
TTGGCTAAGTCCCGGATCCATATTATATGAAGAGAAATATCGGCTAAGTCCAGGATCCATATATAATAACCTAATAATCGGCTAAGTCCCGGATCCATATTATATGAAGAGAAAAATCGGCTAAGTCCAGGATCCATATATAATAACCTAATAATCGGCTAAGTCCAGGATCCATATATAATAACCTAATAACAGGCTAAGTCCAGGATCCATATTATATGAAGAGAAAAATCGGCTAAGTCCGAGATTGGGTCTGTCAGACATACACTTTCAAGATACCACACAAGCAAGCAAGATGGCCTAGTGATGGAACCATATAATATGAAGAGAAAAATCGGCTAAGTCCGAGATTGGGTCTGTCGGAAATACACTATCAAGTTACCACACAAGCAAGCAAGATGGCCTAATGATGGATCCATATGATATGAAGAGAAAAATCGGCTAAGTCCAGGATCCATATAATATGAAGAGAAAAATCGGCTAAGTCCCAGATTGGGTCTGTCAGAAATACACTTCCAAGTTACCACACAAGCAAGCAAGATGGCCTAGTGATGGATCCATATGATATGAAGAGAAAAATCGGCTAAGTCCAGGATCCATATAATATGAAGAGAAAAATCGGCTAAGTCCCAGATTGGGTCTGTCAGAAATACACTTCCAAGTTACCACACAAGCAAGCAAGATGGCCTAGTGATGGATCCATATGATATGAAGAGAAAAATCGGCTAAGTCCCAGATTGGGTCTGTCAGAAATACACTTCCAAGTTACCACACAAGCAAGCAAGATGGCCTAGTGATGGATCCATATGATATGAAGAGAAAAATCGGCTAAGTCCAGGATCCATATAATATGAAGAGAAAAATCGGCTAAGTCCCAGATTGGGTCTGTCAGAAATACACTTCCAAGTTACCACACAAGCAAGCAAGATGGCCTAGTGATGGATCCATATGATATGAAGAGAAAAATCGGCTAAGTCCCAGATTGGGTCTGTCAGACATACACTATCAAGTTACCACACAAGCAAGCAAGATGGCCTAGTGATGGATCCATATGATATGAAGAGAAAAATCGGCTAAGTCCCAGATTGGGTCTGTCAGAAATACACTTCCAAGTTACCACATGAGCAAGCAAGATGGCCTAGTGATGGATCCATATAATATGCAGAGAAAAATCGGCTAAGTCCCAGATTGGGTCTGTCAGAAATACACTTCCAAGTTACCACATGAG
The DNA here is from genome assembly GCF_943734705.1 of Anopheles coustani. NCBI lineage: Eukaryota > Metazoa > Arthropoda > Insecta > Diptera > Culicidae > Anopheles > Anopheles coustani. Next base: position 33,772 of record NW_026525090.1, on the reverse strand, counting down.
CAAGCAAGTTACCACATGAAGAGAAAGCCGGCAAAGTCTGGGAATGTTACCACATGAACTGGAAAATGGGCAAAAACCTACCTTCACAGGGAACGTGAATAAGTAAGGCTGTAGACATCGGATCGACAAGCCAAAGACTGATATGGAAAGGAAATGAGTAGTACTAGCTTTCCTGAGAGTTGCAGAGCTTAGACTGCATATGAACGAAAGTTATTAAGCGTCAAAGTCAGAGAAGTTACCCAAAGGAACACAAGTTCCAACTTAGAGCATGTATACCGCCTAGACGGTAAGAGGTACGGCCAGGCTGAGGAATAAGGAAATGTTGGCCAACATGTTCCCTAACTATCCCCCGAAGACCGCAAAGCAATCCTACATCAACCAAGAAAGTTATAGCCCGATCAAGGAAACACCTACTTTGCACCGATATTGCACCAAATACATGTACCAAGCACCTTCGGTTGCATACCTGCAGGGGTTTACCATAGTAGGCCATGGAAGACCGATATACCGAACATAATCACTTTCTATCTCCTCGGGTGTTTGAGATAGCGCTTTGCGGTACAAGAACGAAAGTTAGACTTTATCTTGGTGCATCTTTTTGCCCAAGATCACAAGACCCTATCTACCAAGGCAAGAAAGTTGTGTGGGGACAAAATGTCCAAAAGTGCCCAAAGTGGCACACTTGAACCATATATTCGAGAAAAACACAAGTGTGGGCCCGAGCTAGCAAGTTGAAATGTTCTGACCGTCAGTAGCCCTAGTTGAGGTGCACTTATCATTATATGAGGCCAACGTGCCAGCTAGTCTCTAAAGGGGCGATATGGGTGTTCCAAGGTTTGTACCCAATTGAGGAAAAAACAGGGTAAGGTACGGTGTACCGCGAATAACTCGGGCTATAGATGTCCGATCGATGAGTTTGGCATATGTATGGAAAGGTCTCGACGAGACCTAACTACCCTGAAAGTATGAAGGCAAAGACTTGAATGACCGGGAAGTTATTAAGTGCACAAGTGGTAAAGTTGCACCAAAGTCCATGTTACCCGAAGTGGTACATGAACACCCAATATTCGACCAAAACACAAGTTTAGAGACGAGCTAGCGAGCTACATTGTTCAGACCGTCAGTAGCCCGCATCAAGACACGCATTTCATTATATTGAGCCTAGCCGCTAGCTCGACTCGAAGTCGGTCATATGGTTGGTTGATGGTTTGGACCGACCATGTGGTGTACCAAGGTGAGGTACCTTTCATGAATTATAACTCAGGCTGTATGGCACTGAGCGTTGGGCTAAGGTGTGATTTGGAATAGTCTTGAGTGGGACTATTTAGGAAAAATGCGAACAAAAAATCACAAAGTCCTTGGGCGAAGCTATTAGCGAAACATAGAGCGAATTGGTACCAAAAACTAATGAAATGGGACTTGAGTCAAAAATAACCGCAAGTTGGAGAAGAGATAGCAAGCTTGCGTAGAACATTTATAACTAGTGCGTGGTATGACCAACAAAAATGTGTATGGGGCCAAGGCGCTGGCTGGCCTCCAAAGTGGTGATATGGGCGATTCAAAGTTTGTACCCAAGTATGAACAAGTATGGAAAAAACAGGGTAAGGTACCAAGTACCATGAATAACTTCGGCTGTAGATGGCCTAGCGAGGCAAACCGCATATCGTTGGAAAGGTATTGGGGAGACCTATCTACCCTGAAAGTTTCATGAGGCTGAGTTGAAAGACCACGGAGATATTAGGTGATGATGGTCCAATTCGGGGACCAAGTCGCAGGAAATGGCACTTGACCAAAATCACGCTTGGAAGGTGAATACCGGCTTACCGGTAAGAGATAGCGACTTGGCGTAGAATATTCATAAGTTGGGCGTGTAAAGACGCAACTTTCATTATATGGGGGCAACCCGGTCAGGGTGCTCCAAGTCGGTCGTTTGGTCGGTTTATGGTTTGGGCCGACCATGTGGTGTACCAAGAAGAGGTACCTTTCATGAATTATAACTCGGTCAGTTTGCCACCGAGCGACAAGTTGCGATGTGATTTGGAATGGTCTTGAGTGGGACTATCAAGCAAAAATACAAATAGAAAATCAGCTTGTCCATGGCCGAAGCTATTAGTGAAACATATAGCAAAATGGGTCCAAAAACGAATGAAATGGGAATTGGACCAAGAATAACGGCAAGTTGGAGAAGAGATAGCAAGTTGGCGTAGAACAATTATATTTGGTGCATGGCATGACCAACAAAAAAGTATATGGGGCCAAGGTGCTAGCTGGCCTCCAAAGTGGAGATATGGGCGATCCAAAGTTTGTACCCAAGTACGAACAAGTATGGAAAAAACAGGGTAAGGTACCAAGTACCATTAATAACTTCGGCTGTAGATGGCCGAGCGAGGCAAACGGCTCACCGTTGGAAAGGTCTTGGGGAGACCTATCTACCCTGAAAGTTTTATGAGGCTGAGTTGAAAGACCACGGAGATATTAGGTGATGATGGTCCAATTCGGGGACCAAGTCGCAGGAAATGGCACTTGACCAAAATCACCCTTGGAAGGTGAATACCGGCTTACCGGTAAGAGATAGCGACTTGGCGTAGAATATTCATAAGTTGGGCGTGTAGAGACGCAACTTTCATTATATGGGGGCAACCCGGTCAGGGTGCTCCAAGTCGGTCGTTTGGTCGGTATATGGTTTGGGCCGACCACATGGTGTACCAAGTTGAGGTATCTTTCATGAATTATAACTCGGTCAGTTTGCCACCGAGCGACAAGTTGCGGTGTGTTTTGGAATGGTCTTGAGTGGGACTATCAAGCAAAAATACAAACAGAATATCAGCTTGTCCATGGCCGAAGCTATTAGTGAAACATATAGCAAAATGGGTCCGAAAACGAATGAAATGGGACTTGGACCAATAATAACGGCAAGTTAGAGAAGAGATAGCAAGTTGGCGTAGAACAATTATATTTAGTGCATGGTATGACCAAGAAAAAAGTATATGGGGCAAAGGTGCTGGCTGGCCTCCAAAGTGGAGATATGGGCGATACAAAGTTTGTACCCAAGTATGGCAAAAACTGGTAGAGGTACCTTTCATGAATTACTGCTCAGGCTGTATGGCACTTAGCGGGACGCTTGGCTCTGGTATGGAATAGTCTTGAGTGGGACTATCAAGAAAAAATACGAACAAAAAATCACCATGTCCACGGACGAAGGTATTAGCGAAACTTAGAGCGAAATTGCGACCAAGTCGCTGGAAATGGCCCTTGGACCAAGTATACCGTCAAGGCGGTACGAGATAGCGAGTTGACGTGGAATATTTATAAGTTTGCCTCCACGAGAAGAAAGTTTAGTTATATGGGGCCAACCCGCTCAGGGTTGTCCAAGTCGGTCATATGGCTGATCGAAATTTTCGACCAAGTACTGAGAAAACAGGGTAAGGTACCGTGTACCTCGAATAACTTTGGCTGTAGATGTCCGAGCGAGGCGAACGGCATAGCGTTGGAAAGGTCTTGAGGTGTTCTAGGCACCCTGAAAGTATGAGAAGGCTACCTGGAAAACTCGTGGAGATATTAGAGAAACATAGGGCCCAAAAGATACCAAGTCGCAGGAAATGGGCCCTCCATGAACACCCTAAAATCCCAATTACGGCTAAGTTGCAGGCCAGCTAGCGAAGTGAAATGTTCTAGGCATAACTAGAACACGTTAAGGCGCAACTTTTTGAATCAGAACTTTTTTCGATATCTGGCCCCCAAAGGGGGGATATGGTCGATCCAAGGATTTTTCCAAGTTTCGGTACTTTTTACGGTATCACTCATAGCTCCGGCTGTAAGCAAGCAAATGACAATCTAAGACATGATTTGGAAAGGTATTGAGTAGTACTAACTTACGTTAGAACACAGCGAAGCGCTATCGGTTCATGGCAAGGCCGATATAAGCAGTCAAAGATGAAAAATGTTGACAAAATGAACAAAAATTACCTTGGTACGCGAATAGCGGCCAGGGATGAAGAGGTACGAAGGTGGTGTAGAAGAATTATAATTAGGGCTTGGTACGCTCTAAAAGTTTGCCGAAGACCGCAAAGCGCTCAGACCCATAGAAAGGGGTCATTTGGGCCGAACAGTGCGTGCAAAGAGGTGAAAATGCAAAAATTGCACTTTGTGGGGCGATTTGCGGGGGGAAGGAGGGGTCGGAGGGCAAAATGTCTCTTGACCAAAAAGTCTTATCTCGTCGAGATCTAAAACATTGCAGAAGACCGCAAAGCGCTAGCTCGCAATCGAAAAATCGAGGATTTGAAAATTTTCTAAGTCTTTGGCTCCCTAAGGAAAAGTTTCAAAAATCACGTTTGTCCCCAATTTTGAAGGGGAAGGAGTCGGTTCCGGGGCATGGTGTCTTCGGCAAAAAGTCTTATCTTTTTGCGTACTTTCGACTAGTTCAATAAAAATTTTTGACCCAAAATTTGTTCGGCGGACCCCTAGGTCGAAAAACCCGAAAAAATCCCAAAAAAGTCGAAAATGTCGAAAAATGAGAAAACCTCATATTCGGACTCTACACGAGCCCCAGATATTGAAAAGTGAAATCCGCGGTCGATTTGGAACAAAAAATTTACCTAGGCAAAGTTGTATGGAGGTAGGGACCCCTGAGAAAAAAGTTTGGTCCCGAGGCTCCTTGGACCACCAAGTCCCTAGGTCGGACCAAAATCGGAAAAAATCCGACTAAAGTCGAAAGTGTCGAAAATTTTAAAAAACCCCTTTTGGGGCCCTGTGGCCTCCCTAGATAATGAAAAGTGAGGTCCGCGGCCGATCCGGAAGAAAAACTTGACCTAGGGAAACTTGTATGACGGTGGGGACCCAAAAAAATTTCGATGAGTGTAGTTTAGACAGGCCGGAAAATGTATCGGTGGTCCGTATCAAGGGACGTCTTTTAGTTCCATGGGGTGGTGGTCGTCGAACAAAGTCGCCTAGGTCGACCACCAGAAAGACCAGTCGTGTTGTAATGGATGTTTTGACCACTTTACTAGGGAAACCTAGTAGGTCGAAGCAAATTTGGGGTTCGAGATGAGTTGGTGAAAGTTGGTCCAACCTAGGTGTGCTTGGTGGAGGTTGACCATGAAAGTAGAGCATGATGGGAATGACCATAACTTTGGTTCTAGATGTCGGATCGGTACACTTTCGGCAGTTTTGGAAAGGTGAAGGCCTGCTCTAGCTATGTTTCCTACCAAGCTGAGCGCCTACTAGTGACCCGGAGGAGGTATTAAGGGTCAAAGGCAAAAAGGGGTACCCTAAAGTGCATGTGACCAAGAAAATGGGAAAAACGGTATCGCCTATAGCTCAGGCTGTATGGCTCGGATCGGAAAGCTTGGATATGCGTTGGAAAGGTCTTGACGAGCGCTAGCTATGTGTCCTACCAAGCGAAGCGCTAGGTGTTGAGCAAGTCGGTCATATTAGAGGGCAAAGGTGAAAAATGGTGGTTTAGAGGCGAAAATTCACCTTATGATCGAAAATAGCGGGCGAACGATAAGAGCTACGAACACGGCGTAGAACAATCATAAGTACGTTACCACAAGACCTAACTTTGGCCAATATAGAGCGAGAAGATCGGAGGTACCCATCAGGGTGATATGGCTGGTTCAAAGTTGGACCAAAACGAGACTTGAGAAATGGGTTGAAACACGGTATCGCGAATAACTCAGGCTGTATGGAACGGATCGACAAGCTAAGATCAGTGTTGGAAAGGTCGAACCGAGCGCTAACTATAATCCCAAACAACCGAAGCGCTAAGTGTTGAGCAAAACTGAGTTATTAAGCGACAAAGTGGAAAAATAATACCAAAATGGCCAAAAATCACACAAGACCAAGAATACCGAGCAAGCGGTAAGAGATAGCGGGTTGACGTAGAATACTTATAAGTTTGCCTCTACGAGACCTAAAAGTCGTCCATAGACAGCGAGAAGATCGGACCACTCTGGAAGGGTGATACGAGTGGTCAAAAATTGGCAAAAATGAAACATGGCTAAAATGGATTTGACTTGTGCACCATGTAGCTCCGGCTGTATGGCATGGATTGTAAAGCTAGGATATGTTTTGGAAAGGTAACACCCAGCGCTAGATACGACTAGAAGAAAGCAAAGCGCTAACTAGCATGATTTGGAAGTTATTAAGTGTCAAAGTCGAAAAATGTTACCAAAATTGAAACTCGAGTACATTGGGCCAAAAAGTACAAGTTGTGAAATTTGGACTTACGAGTAAAATACCGAGCAGGCGGTAAGAGATAGAGACTTGGTGTAGAACAATTATATGTTGGGCATGTTATAACCTATATTTGGCCCGAACATAGTGACGAGATCGGTGGTACCCAAAAGGGTGGTACAGGTGTTAGATGGTTTTCCCAGAGCATAAGCTCCACATGATATGGAAAACGGGAAACATCATAACTTCGGCTGTATGGCATGGAATGGAACGAACAAGGTATCGATAGAAAGAGAAAAGGTAGCGCTAACTATATTTCCTTCCAAGCAAAGCGCTAGCATGTGACCGTTCGGGTGTTATTGTGAGTCAAAGTCAGAAACTGTTACCACGAGAGGCGAAAATCCGACTAAGTCCAAAAATACCGGGCTGGCGGTAAGAGATACGGCTTGGCCGTAGAACATTTATAAGTTGGCCAAGACAAGACCTAAGTTTCGTCCATAGACGACAAGAAGATCGAAGATACCTGAAGGTGAGATATGGGCGTCCCAAAGTGGGCCTTTGAAAAAGTGACAAACTTCCCTTATAACAGCATACACCAAATATCTCTGGCTCTATGGCACCGAATAAGAAGTTGAGCTCAGCGATAGAAAGGTGATAGTCAGCGCTAAATATCATTGGAACAGAGTGAAGCGCTAAAGGGAAAGGATCTTGGTGATATAAGGTGACAAAGTCGAGAAAAGTTGCCTCAAAATCATGAAAAATGTGAAAAAATGGCTAAGTCCCGGGTGCCTTAAGGGCAGGTTGATCGAATGTACCGAGCTGGCGGTACGAGATAGAGACTTGGTGTAGAACAATTATATGTTTGGCATGGCAAGACCTACATTTGGTCAATACAAAGTGAGAAGATCAAAGAAACCCGTAAGGGTGATATTGGTGTCCAAAGGTAAAAAGCACTAAGTCTTGGGAAACTTATATGAAGAAAAAGGACCCTGATGGGTCATATAGGATGGATCGAAAAATCGGCTAAGTCCCAAAATGGGGATGTCAGAACTACACTCAAATGTTACCACACCAAGCAAGGCAAACTTATATGAAGCAAAGGACCCTGATGGGTCATATGGTATTGGTCGAAAAATCGGCTAAGTCCCAAAATGGGGATGTCAGAACTACACTCATGTGTTACCACACCAAGCAAGGCAAACTTATATGAAGCAAAGGACCCTGATGGGTCATATGGTATTTTACGAAAAATCGGCTAAGTCCCAAAATGGTGATGTCAGAACTACACTAAAATGTTACCACACCAAGCAAGGCAAACTTATATGAAGGCAAGGACCCTGATGGGTCATATGGTATTGATCGAAAAATCGGCTAAGTCCCAAAATGGTGATGTCAGAACTACACTAAAATGTTACCACACCAAGCAAGGCAAACTTATATGAAGGCAAGGACCCTGATGGGTCATATGGTATGGATCGAAAAATCGGCTAAGTCCCAAAATGGGGATGTCTGAACTACACTCAAATGTTACCACATCAAGCAAGGCAAACTTATATGAAGGAAAGGACCCTGATGGGTCATATGGTATTGATCGAAAAATCGGCTAAGTCCCAAAATGGGGATGTCAGAACTACACTCAAATGTTACCACACCAAGCAAGGCAAACTTATATGAAGCAAAGGACCCTGATGGGTCATATGGTATTGATCGAAAAATCGGCTAAGTCCCAAAATGGGGATGTCAGAACTACACTCAAATGTTACCACACCAAGCAAGGCAAACTTATATGAAGCAAAGGACCCTGATGGGTCATATGGTATTGATCGAAAAATCGGCTAAGTCCCAAAATGGGGATGTCAGAACTACACTCAAATGTTACCACACCAAGCAAGGCAAACTTATATGAAGGCAAGGACCCTGATGGGTCATATGGTATTTTACGAAAAATCGGCTAAGTCCCAAAATGGGGATGTCAGAACTACACTCAAATGTTACCACACCAAGCAAGGCAAACTTATATGAAGCAAAGGACCCTGATGGGTCATATGGTATTTTACGAAAAATCGGCTAAGTCCCAAAATGGTGATGTCAGAACTACACTCATGTGTTACCACACCAAGCAAGGCAAACTTATATGAAGGCAAGGACCCTGATGGGTCATATGGTATTTTACGAAAAATCGGCTAAGTCCCAAAATGATGATGTCAGAACTACACTCAAATGTTACCACACCAAGCAAGGCAAACTTATATGAAGGCAAGGACCCTGATGGGTCATATGGTATGGATCGAAAAATCGGCTAAGTCCCAAAATGGGGATGTCTGAACTACACTCAAATGTTACCACATCAAGCAAGGCAAACTTATATGAAGGAAAGGACCCTGATGGGTCATATGGTATTTTACGAAAAATCGGCTAAGTCCCAAAATGATGATGTCAGAACTACACTCAAATGTTACCACATCAAGCAAGGCAAACTTATATGAAGGAAAGGACCCTGATGGGTCATATGGTATTTTACGAAAAATCGGCTAAGTCCCAAAATGATGATGTCAGAACTACACTCAAATGTTACCACATCAAGCAAGGCAAACTTATATGAAGGCAAGGACCCTGATGGGTCATATGGTATGGATCGAAAAATCGGCTAAGTCCCAAAATGGGGATGTCAGAACTACACTCATGTGTTACCACACCAAGCAAGGCAAACTTATATGAAGGCAAGGACCCTGATGGGTCATATGGTATTTTACGAAAAATCGGCTAAGTCCCAAAATGATGATGTCAGAACTACACTCAAATGTTACCACACCAAGCAAGGCAAACTTATATGAAGCAAAGGACCCATATGGGTCATATGGTATTTTACGAAAAATCGGCTAAGTCCCAAAATGATGATGTCAGAACTACACTAACAAGTTACCACACCAAGCAAGGCAAACTTATATGAAGCAAAGGACCCTGATGGGTCATATGGTATTTTACGAAAAATCGGCTAAGTCCCAAAATGGGGATGTCAGAACTACACTCAAATGTTACCACACCAAGCAAGGCAAACTTATATGAAGGCAAGGTCCCTGATGGGTCATATGGTATTTTACGAAAAATCGGCTAAGTCCCAAAATGGGGATGTCTGAACTACACTCATATGTTACCACACCAAGCAAGGCAAACTTATATGAAGCAAAAGACCCTGATGGGTCAAATGGTATTTTACGAAAAATCGGCTAAGTCCCAAAATGGGGATGTCAGAACTACACTCAAATGTTACCACACCAAGCAAGGCAAACTTATATGAAGGCAAGGTCCCTGATGGGTCATATGGTATTTTACGAAAAATCGGCTAAGTCCCAAAATGAGGATGTCAGAACTACACTAAAAAGTTACCACACCAAGCAAGGCAAAGTACCTAGGTGAACCCTAGGAAGAAACACGGACCAAGTCAGATGGCCTAAGTCAAGAGAACAAGTGACCTAGGCAAAGTTGTATGGCGCTGAGGACCCTGAAAAATCTGGTTAGTGTAGTTTAGACAGGGTAGGTTTTTGGGTCGGCCGAACCCCCTTATTTTGGGTTTTGGCCTCATCAAGAAGCTACACCTAGGCAAACTGCCTAGGGTGAAAGTGCGAAGACCAATCGAATAGTAAGACAAGTTTTGACCGATCGCCCTAGGCAAGCTTGTATGAAGAAAGGGACCCTAAGGGTCATATGGAAATACATGAAAAATCGGCTAAGTCCCAAAATTGGGATGTCAGAACTACACTAAAAAGTTACCACATCAAGCAAGGCAAAGTACCTAGGTGAACCCTAGGAAGAAACACGGACCAAGTCAGATGGCCTAAGTCAAGAGTGCAAGTGACCTAGGCAAAGTTGTATGACGGTGAGGACCCTGAAAAATCTGGTTAGTGTAGTTTAGACAGGGGAGGTTTTTGGGTCGGCTGAACCTCCTTATTTTGGGTTTTGACCTCCTCAAGAAGCTACACCTAGGCAAACTGCCTAGGGTGAAAGTGCGAAGACCAATCGAATAGTAAGACAAGTTTTGACCGATCGCCCTAGGCAAGCTTGTATGAAGAAAGGGACCCTATGGGTCATATGGAAATACATGAAAAATCGGCTAAGTCCCAAAATTGGGATGTCTGAACTACACTAAAAAGTTACCACATCAAGCAAGGCAAAGTACCTAGGTGAACCCTAAGAAGAAACACGGACCAAGTCAGATGGCCTAAGTCAAGAGTACAAGTGACCTAGGCAAAGTTGTATGGCGCTGAGGACCCTGAAAAATCGGGTTAGTGTAGTTCAGACAGGGGAGGTTTTTGGGTCGGCTGAACCTCCTTATTTTGGGTTTTGACCTCCTCAAGAAGACAGACCTAGGCAAAGTGCCTAGGGTGAAAGTGCGAAGACCAATCGAATAGTAAGACAAGTTTTGACCGATCGCCCTAGGCAAGCTTGTATGAAGAAAGGGACCCCATGGGTCATATGGAAATAAATGAAAAATCGGCTAAGTCCCAAAATTGGGATGTCTGAACTACACTAAAAAGTTACCACATCAAGCAAGGCAAAGTACCTAGGTGTACCCTAGGAAGAAACACGGACCAAGTCGGATGGCCTAAGTCAAGAGTACAAGTGACCTAGGCAAAGTTGTATGGCGCTGAGGACCCTGAAAAATCGGGTTAGTGTAGTTCAGACAGGGGAGGTTTCAGGGTCGGCCGAACCTCCTTATTTCGGGTTTTGGCCTCCTCAAGAAGACAGACCTAGGCGAACTGCCTAGGGTGAAAGTGCGAAGACCAATCGAATAGTAAGACAAGTTTTGACCGATCGCCCTAGGCAAGCTTGTATGAAGAAAGGGACCCTATGGGTCATATGGAAATACATGAAAAATCGGCTAAGTCCCAAAATTGGGATGTCTGAACTACACTAAAAAGTTACCACATCAAGCAAGGCAAAGTACCTAGGTGAACCCTAGGAAGAAACACGGACCAAGTCGGATGGCCTAAGTCAAGAGTACAAGTGACCTAGGCAAAGTTGTATGGCGCTGAGGACCCTGAAAAATCGGGTTAGTGTAGTTCAGACAGGGGAGGTTTCAGGGTCGGCCGAACCTCCTTATTTCGGGTTTTGGCCTCCTCAAGAAGACAGACCTAGGCGAACTGCCTAGGGTGAAAGTGCGAAGACCAATCGAATAGTAAGACAAGTTTTGACCGATCGCCCTAGGCAAGCTTGTATGAAGAAAGGGACCCTATGGGTCATATGGAAATACATGAAAAATCGGCTAAGTCCCAAAATTGGGATGTCTGAACTACACTAAAAAGTTACCACATCAAGCAAGGCAAAGTACCTAGGTGAACCCTAGGAAGAAACACGGACCAAGTCGGATGGCCTAAGTCAAGAGTACAAGTGACCTAGGCAAAGTTGTATGGCGCTGAGGACCCTGAAAAATCGGGTTAGTGTAGTTAAGACAGGGGAGGTTTCAGGGTCGGCCAGACCTCCTTATTTCGGGTTTTGGCCTCCTCAAGAAGACAGACCTAGGCGAATTGCCTAGGGTGAAACTGCGAAGACCAATCGAATAGTAAGACAAGTTTTGACCGATCGCCCTAGGCAAGCTTGTATGAAGAAAGGGACCCTTAGGGTCATATGGAAATTCATGAAAAATCGGCTAAGTCCCAAAATTGGGATGTCAGAACTACACTAAAAAGTTACCACATCAAGCAAGGCAAAGTACTTAGGTGAACCCTAGGAAGAAACACGGACCAAGTCAGATGGCCTAAGTCAAGAGTATAAGTGACCTAGGCAAAGTTGTATGGCGCTGAGGACCCTGAAAAATCGGGTTAGTGTAGTTAAGACAGGGGAGGTTTCAGGGTCGGCCAGACCTCCTTATTTCGGGTTTTGGCCTCCTCAAGAAGACAGACCTAGGCGAATTGCCTAGGGTGAAACTGCGAAGACCAATCGAATAGTAAGACAAGTTTTGACCGATCGCCCTAGGCAAGCTTGTATGAAGAAAGGGACCCTATGGGTCATATGGAAATTCATGAAAAATCGGCTAAGTCCCAAAATTGGGATGTCAGAACTACACTATAAAGTTACCACATTAGCAAGGCAGACTTGTATGAAGAACGGGACCCAGGTGAAAGTAGCAAATATCCCAAACCGAACATGAATATTATACACACAAGAGTACGAACATAAAGGAACACGGACCAAGCGTGCCGAGAGAATCGGTACTATAGAGCCCTCGTGGTTCTACACAAAGACTTTATGTTAGGGGTTCAAGCCCCATAGTACTCAAACGGTGACAGTAGCAAATATCCCAAACCGAACATGAATATTATACACACAAGAGTACGAACATAAAGGAACACGGACCAAGCGTGCCGAGAGAATCGGTACTATAGAGCCCTCGTGGTTCTACACAAAGACTTTATGTTAGGGGTTCAAGCCCCATAGTACTCAAACGGTGACAGTAGCAAATATCCAAAAACGAACTGGAATTTACATTCTGTTGGTCATGCGGTCGTCCAAAGGGGTCTAGTATCCTGGGATGACAAGCATCACGGGCACAGTCTCGTATCAAAACAGTCGAAGAGGCCCGCGAAAGCTTGCTTTCCATGGCTATGCGATGCACAAATTGAGTTTCTCCGTAGTTATACACAGCGCACAGGTGAAAGTAGCAAATATCCCAAATCGAACATGAATTTTATACACACAAGAGTACAAACATAAAGGAACACGGACCAAGCGTACCGAGAGAATCGGTACTAGAGCCCTTGTGGTTCTACATTGAGAGCCCTCGTGGTTCTACATAGATACTTTATGTTAGGGGTTCCAACCCCATAGTACTAGAACGGTGGAAGTAGCAAATAAACCGAACGTGGAATTTACTTTCTGATGGTCATGCGGTCGTCCAAAGGGGTCTAGTATCCTGGGATGACAAGCATCACGGGCACAGCTCGTATCAAAACAGTCGAAGAGGCCCGCGAAAGCTTGCTTTCCATGGCTATGCGATGCACAAATTGAGTTTACTCACCGTAGTATAAAACGAACGAACCGAACCTATCCGAGTAGGGATAATGGGCGCAGTAACATACTTCTGTGACCCAGCGAGAGTTGAACGAGGTGACATGAACTGTCAGTGGCTTATATCAGATGGGATACATACATGAGATTGCTTTCAAATCTACACTCGAAAACCTAACCAAGTAAAAGCGAACGTGGGAAGGATTCGAAACCGGTCACGAAATCTTAAGCTGGAAAGAGTCATCACTATGGATACATATTATGCGAAACCAATCAAGTGCTCAGTACTGATCCAAAACCTAAGAGCACTAGTGAACACCTTATTCTCACCCTAGTTCACATCCAAGTGATCGACCACGTGTGTGAAGCAAAGACCAATCGAATTCCTCAATGAACCGAACACTATGAACAAATGGCCAAAAACGTTATAACTATCCAAACATCCTACTATCTAGCGAAAGTCATCACGATGGAACCATACCATGATCTTTAACCTATAGCGCTCACCATATTCCTACCCAGAGTGCAAGTGAACAGATTGCTCACCCCTACCCAGTTCACAACCACGTGATCGACTAACAAACCGAGGTTACCACAAGTCAAAGTTATACGTTTACAAGCGCAAGACCAATCGAAAACCCCGAAAGCAATCTCGACCCAAAATGTATTATCCGTGAGTGTAGTCGAGTCTCGTACTCGTCATCTGTAATCGTCGGATAGAATATCCAGTACACGGTTGTCTTTCCAAATGAAATCTACATACAGAACTCGCTCTTGGCAAATGGGTGGCATTGGCGCAATCAGGAGCGAGTTCCCGTCCGGGTGCCAAGTGATTGGCAAATGTCTGGGGGAAAGCAACCATATGTTGATTTGTCTGTTAGTGTACTGGGTGTTTGAGGTATGTAGTATCCACGCTTGGTTGGGTGTGTCAGAGGACCATGGATGCGTTCACAACCCCAATTGGGGTACATCGGGAATGATTTTGTGGAACCGATGTGCCCGGCACACACTAAGTTTTGTTGCAAGTTAATAGTGTGCCATGTCCGGGGGGGTTGTGATTAAACTCTGGTGAATTGCGTACTGTGGTGATTGGGGTATGAAAGCCCCGCAGTTGCAATGATCGGACGCGCCTAGCGTGTCCTTTAGTTGATGGTAGGGAAATGAAGGCCCTTGTCAGCTCACCTAAGTATTCATGGAAGTTTGGCATAAGGTCGCTGTGGTAGGGGTATGAAGGCCCCGTCAGCGCATGCACAATCGGGCGCACGAGCGCTTAGCGGAGTCGAATGCCGCTCAAGTGCCTGTCCGGTGCATCGGGTGTGTGTGTGATACGAGGGCAATGAGGTTCGCACGGGGGCTCGCCTCCCGTGTGCTACCGGACTTGACAACATATAGAACGTGGTGTTTGCTCCTCCGGGTGCAATGGGACAATGAACATTCGAACGCAAAGTCGGAATTCTGGTTGATCCTACCAGTAATATACGCTCGTCTCAAAGGTTAAGCCATGCATGTCTAAGTACAAACAGATTTAATGTGAAACCGCATAAGGCTCAGTATAACAGCTATAATTTACGAGATCATCAACCTAGTTACTTGGATAACTGTGGAAAATCTAGAGCTAATACATGCAACATGCCAGGACCCTCGCGGGAACTGGTGCACTTATTAGTCAAACCAATCGCGGGTTCTCCGTGTCATTGAGTTGAAGTCTGGATAATGATGCTGATCGTATGGTCTCGCACCGACGACAGATCTCGCAAATATCTGCCCTATCAACTATGGATGGTAGTATAGAGGACTACCATGGTTGCAACGGGTAACGGGGAATCAGGGTTCGATTCCGGAGAGGGAGCCTGAGAAATGGCTACCACATCCAAGGAAGGCAGCAGGCGCGTAAATTACCCAATCCCGGGACGGGGAGGTAGTGACGAGAAATAACAATATGAAACTCTTTAATGATGTTTCATAATTGGAATGAGTAGAGCATAAATCCTTCTACGAGGATCAAGTGGAGGGCAAGTCTGGTGCCAGCAGCCGCGGTAATTCCAGCTCCACTAGCGTATATTAAAATTGTTGCGGTTAAAACGTTCGAAGTTGATACTTGTCCAACACAGTCCGGCTCCGCCGACCCGGTCAACCCGTGGTCGGTGGGCCAAGTCGGAATCTGGTTGCGACTCAATGGTGTGGTAGGGCACCAAGTCTGTGTCATGGTGTGCCCTTCAACGGGTGCAAGTGTAACATAGAGCTCGACCGCTCACGTTTACCTTGAACAAATTAGAGTGCTTAAAGCAGGGTGCCCAAACGCCCTAGAATAATCTTGCATGGAATAATGGAATACGACCTTGGTCTAATCTTTCATTGGTTTGTACTCAGACCGGAGGTAATGATTAACAGAAGTAGTTGGGGACACTAGTATTACGGCGCGAGAGGTGAAATTCGTAGACCGTCGTAAGACTAACTAAAGCGAAGGCATTTGTCAAGGATGCTTTCTTTAATCAAGAACGAAAGTTAGAGGATCGAAGGCGATTAGATACCGCCCTAGTTCTAACCGTAAACGATGCCAACTAGCAATTGGGAGACGCTACAACCAGGTGCTCTCAGTAGCTTCCGGGAAACCAAAGTCAGGTTCCGGGGGAAGTATGGTTGCAAAGTTGAAACTTAAAGGAATTGACGGAAGGGCACCACAATGAAATGGAGCTTGCCACCAAGAAGCGTCTCAGGAAGGCGATCAGTGCCAGCAAGAGGCGCTGCAACGAGGAGCTCGCTGATAGTATAGAGGACAATCCTTGGGGGGACGCGTACCGGATAGTGACGGCGTGGGTGAAGGGCGCCCGCCTGCCCCAGGAACGCGACGCCGAGGTACTGGGAGGCATAGTCGACGAGCTATTTCCCACGCACCCCCCCATGGAGTGGCCGGAGTCACCAGGGCCGGGCGTTGAGGAACCGCCACTGCGTCCAATCACCGACGAGGAACTCCTAGCGATCGCGGCCAGGCTGAACCCCCGAAAGGCCCCCGGACCAGATGGCGTCCCCAATGGTGCAGTCACGGCGGCAATCCGAGAGTCTCCCGCTACTTTCCGGCGCATTTACCAGCAGCTGCTGGACAGCGGAGACTTCCCGGTGGCGTGGAAAGCGCAGCGATTGGTGTTGCTGCCTAAGCCAGGGAAACCACCGGGCCAGGCGTCATCTTTTCGGCCCCTATGCATGCTCGACACTGTCGGTAAAGTGTTCGAGCGCATAGTCCTGGATCGTCTCAACGATCACCTGGAGGCCCCACTGCCAGGTGGTCCTCGCCTCTCTCCCCGCCAGTACGGTTTCCGTAAGGGGAGATCGACGGTGGAGGCGATCCAGGAGGTGGTGAAGGCGGGACAACGAGCGATGGCGTTTAAGCGCACCAACCAACGCGACCGCAGGTGCTGCATGGTGGTTGCACTTGATGTCAAAAACGCCTTCAACTCGGCAGGATGGACCAACATCGGGAGGGCCCTGGAGGCCAAAGGCGTTCCCCAGGCGCTGCTGGACATCATCGGGAGCTATTTTCGTGACCGAGTGCTCCACTACTCCACCAACACCGGACATGTTTCGAGGCCCGTCACCGCTGGCGTTCCACAGGGCTCCATCTTGGGGCCCACCCTTTGGAACGCCATGTACGACGGAGTCCTCGGATTGGAGCTACCACCGGGAGCGGAGATAGTTGGATTCGCGGATGATATCGTCTTGCTGGTGCCAGGCCGGACCCCGAGAGAATCTTCGACGCTGGCGACCCGGGCGATTAACACAGTACGGCGGTGGATGGCGGACCACCAGCTGTCCCTAGCCTTGGAGAAAACAGAGATGGTGATGGCGAGCTGCTTGCGGCAGGGCCATCCGAGGGTGCCAGTGCGTGTCGGGGGCTCCACGCTTCGCTCTAAGCGTCATATAAGGTACCTCGGTGTCCAGGTGGAGGATCACTTATCCTGGAATTTTCACGTGAAGGCGGTAACGGAAAAGGCCAACAGGATAAACCGAGCACTGTGTCACCTGCTCAAAAATCATGGCGGCCCTTCCAGTGTGCGACGTCGGACCCTCGCTAATGTGTCGACGTCCATCTTACGATACGCGGCCCCGGTCTGGTGGGAGGCTACGCGTATACAGAGCAACAGACGTCTGCTGAACCGGGTGCAGAATCGGGCAGCCAAGATGGTCGCGAGCACCTTCCGGACCGTAAAGTACGACGTGGCTACGTTGGTTGCTGGTATACCACCTATAGTCGAGCTTATTAAGGAGGATCACCGCTGCCACGAGCGAAAGCAGCAGTCCGGCGGCACCCCAGCAGAGATCCGCAAGGAGGAGAGGGCGGCGACAATGCGCAACTGGCAGGAGAGCTGGGATGAGTTGGCGCAGGACGGCGTGACGTCAAGCCGATTCATCAGATGGAGCCACAGAGTCCTCCCGGACGTGGACAGATGGGTCAACCGGAAGCACGGACGGGTGGGCTTCCACCTGTCGCAGGTACTGACAGGACACGGCTTCTTCAGGGAGTACCTGCATTCCAGGAAGTTCACCCGGTCCCCGTGTTGCTCAGCCTGTCCGGGAGTCGACGAAACACCAGAGCACGTGCTGTTTCAATGCCCGCGGTTCGTGGAAGTGCGTGAACGGCTCCTCACGGGACACGGTCTTCAGCCGGTGACGGCTGACACGCTCCTCGACCACATGCTGCACGATCCTGACGCCTGGGAGCGTGTGGAAGAGGCGGCGGTCAGTGTCACCCGCGAGCTGCAGCGAGTTTGGAGAATCGAAAGCGGCGTGGAGGCTCGACGGGCGGTTCATCGAGAGAGGCGGCGAGCGGCGGAGCAGGCAGCACGACAGCAGCGGCGGCGAGAGGGCCGATTCGGCCTCGACCCAACGCTGAGGGATCGTATACTGGCCATGGACGAGGTGACGCGCGTGGAATTCAGGCGGGTGGCTCGCCAGCTTCAGGATAACATCAGGCGCCTGGAGCTTCGTCGTGACCGGATGCCGACGAGGGTATTCGAGGCTACTATGGCCGTCCGTGTGGCCAGCCTCCGACATCACGATGCGGCACCAGAGAACCGGGCAGCAACGGCGGCAACCTTACAACAGGCACAACTGTCATTGCAGGAGGCTCGACGAGAGCGAAGGAACGCTCGACAACGGCAGACGAGACGAGCAGAGCGACGAGCAGAGCGGCAGGAGAGCCGCGCAAGTGCGCGCCAACGGCGCAGATGATCACCAGGGGACGAGTCCTAGTAGGCCTACGCCTAATAGATAGATAGTGGCTCGACAGCCAGACGCCCGCCCCACACGGCTCTACCGTGTAGGTGCATGCCGTGTGGGGCACCATAACGGGCGAGAGTAGGGAGTAGGAATTGTCTTTCTGTAAACTGTGATATGATTTTTAGAATTTTAAGAGAAATACAGTTCTGAACCCTGATTAAAAAAAAAAAAAAAATGAAATGGAGCTTGCGGTTCAATTTGACTCAACACGGGAAAACTTACCAGGTCCGAACTTATGGAGGTGAGACAGATTAATAGCTCTTTCTCAAATTTAAGGGTAGTGGTGCATGGCCGTTCTTAGTTCGTGGATTGATTTGTCTGGTTAATTCCGATAACGAACGTGACTCACATATGCTAACTAGAACGCAGTCAGCGTTAATGCGTCGATGCCGATTGGAACGGGTTAGGACCTTTCGGTGGAGTATGACCTGACACCTTCGCTGTTCGTGTGCGCAAGTGCACTTACGGTACGCTGCTTAGCAGGACAATTTGTGTTTAGCAAAATGAGATCGAGCGATAACAGGTCCGTGATGCCCTTAGATGTTCTGGGCTACACGCGTGCTACAATGTGGGTAGCAGCGTGTCTCCTATTCCGAGAGGAACGGGAAATCACTCAAATACTCACTTAGTAGGGATTATGGATTGCAATGGTCCATATGAACTCGGAACTTCTAGTAAGTGCTGGTCATCAGCCAGCGTTGAATACGTCCCTGCCCTTTGTACACACCGCCCGTCGCTACTACCGATGGATTATTTAGTGAGGTCTTTGGAGATGATCGTTCGCTGGATCCTCGTGAACCGCGTCTGCTTTATCGAAGTTGACCGAACTTGATGATTTAGAGGAAGTAAAAGTCGTAACAAGGTTTCCGTAGGTGAACCTGCGGAAGGATCATTAGTGGCCAAGTGATCCTTCCAGAAGTCCGAACCTGCGGGTTGAGACTTCGGCACAAGTTGCCATATGATAATTGACGAAACACTATAGAAGTCCGAACCTGCGGGTTGAGACTTCGGCACAAGTTGCCATATGAACATTGACGAAACACTATGAAGTCCGAACCTGCGGGTTGAGACTTAGGCACAAGTTGCCTTATACATGACTTCGAACAAATACACAAGTCCGAACCTGCGGGTTGAGACTTAGGCACAAGTTGCCTTATACATGACTTCGAACAAATACACAAGTCCGAACCTGCGGGTTGAGACTTAGGCACAAGTTGCCATATGAAAGTTGACGAAACACTAACAAGTCCGAACCTGCGGGTTGAGACTTAGGCACACGTTGCCTTATACATGACTTCGAACAAATACACAAGTCCGAACCTGCGGGTTGAGACTTAGGCACAAGTTGCCTTATACATGACTTCGAACAAATACACAAGTCCGAACCTGCGGGTTGAGACTTAGGCACAAGTTGCCATATGAAAGTTGACGAAACACTAACAAGTCCGAACCTGCGGGTTGAGACTTAGGCACACGTTGCCTTATACATGACTTCGAACAAATACACAAGTCCGAACCTGCGGGTTGAGACTTAGGCACAAGTTGCCTTATACATACATTGGCCAAATAAACAGAAGTCCGAACCTGCGGGTTGAGACTTAGGCACAAGTTGCCATATTATATTCGATCAAACACTAAGTAGTCCGAACCTGCGGGTTGAGACTCAAGACCGTAACAAGATGTCACTATACAAGTCCGAACCTAAGGGTTGAGACTTAATGCGATCTAGATACCAAGTTGACATCCAATACCTGTTGAGCAAAACCAAAGATTCCCTGTTCTCGAATGATTACACTATATAACAGGGAATCTTGAAGAAATCAAGCAAGCGTGAAACAAAGTCATCACTTGGGCATGCTCGATAGCCAACCACATGACCTTAACCTAAGAGAGCATGCAAACCACATGATACCTATAAACGATTAACCCGCCCTAGTTCAATCGTTCACCAAGTGATGACTTCAGTATGGCTAAGAGAAAAACTTTTAAATGGGAAAAACTCTAAGTCCGAACCTCCGGGTTGAGACTTCCGCGTCGGAGGTGGGCGCACCTCCTATCCGAAAGATGATGAATCAGGGGTGTTCGGTCAGCAATGGTCGGATACCCCGTCGTAGTCCAACTATGACAATCAAAGTCAAGACCTCCGGGTTGAGACTTTCCGCGAGTACAAGCATAAAGGAACACGGACCAAGCCGTACCGAGAGAATCGGTACTAGAGCCCTCGTGGTTCTACATTGAGAGAGCCCTCGTGGTTCTCATTAGGGGCTTTATGCAAGTCGTACTCAATACTGTGGTGTGAAGTATAAAGTATAGTCTTCGCCTGGTCCACGCTGCTTCGGCGGTCCTGGGTAAGATAGTTCATTCTAGCTTGCCCTATAGTGGAATGAGGACACTTAATGCTTCGTCTTTTAGCGGCGGCTAGACTCCTCCTCACGGGGAACGAGTTGACGCACACAGCGGCGGCTTACGCACTATGGCAATCATGGATGCCTGAAGATTCCGTGAAGTTCTCCCCTGGTCCACGCTGCCTCGGCAGTCCTGGGTAAAATGGAATATTTCCAGCTTGCCCTATAGTGGAAGAGGACTATCCAACAATATAAAGTCAAGACCTCCGGGTTGAGACTTTCCGCGTCGGTGGTGTCGCGCACCGCCTATCCGAAAGATGGTGTAACAGGGGTGTTCGATCAGCAATGGTCGGATGCCCCGTCATAGTCCAACTATGACAACCAAAGTCAAGACCTCCGGGTTGAGACTTTCCGCGTCCGGAGGTACGCGTACCGCCTACCCGAAAGATGGTGTGCTTCTGGGGTATTCGATGAGTCGGATACCCCGTCGTAGTCCAACTATGACAATCAAAGTCAAGACCTCCGGGTTGAGACTTCCGCGTCCGGAGGTACGCGTACCGCCTACCCGAAAGATGGTGAATCAGGGGTGTTCGATCAGCAATGGTCGGATGCCCCGTCGTAGTCCAACTATGACAATCAAAGTCAAGACCTCCGGGTTGAGACTTTCTAAGAGTACAAGCATAAAGGAACACGGACCAAGCCGTACCGAGAGAATCGGTACTAGAGCCCTCGTGGTTCTACATTGAGAGAGCCCTCGTGGTTCTCATTAGGGGCTTTATGCAAGTCGTACTCAATACTGTGGTGTGAAGTATAAAGTATAGAGTCCTCCACTGGTCCACGCTGCTCCGGCGGTCCTGGGTAAGATAGTTCATTCTAGCTTGCCCTATGTGGAAGAGGACTCAATACCCTACCTGTTGAGCTTGAAACAAAGTCATCACTTGGGCATGCTCATATTGCCATACACAATTACATTATATTCGAATGAGCATGCAAGCGACCCTATATAGACCGAACCAAAACGATAGATACCGCCGTAGTTCACCCCCACCAAGTGATGACTTCAGTATGGCTAGTGTGTGAAGTATAAAGTATAGTCCTCCCCTGGTCCACACTGCTTCGGCGGTCCTGGGTAAGATAGTTAGTTCTAGCTTGCCCTATGTGGAAGAGGACACAATACTTAATACTTAGAGTACAAGCATAAAGGAACACGGACCAAGCCGTACCGAGAGAATCGGTACTAGAGCCCTCGCGGTTCTACATTGTGAGCCCTCGTGGTTCAAACTAGATACTTTATGCAAGGCGTACTCAAAACTGTGGTGTGAAGTATAAAGTATAGTCCTCATCTGGTCCACGCTGCTTCGGCGGTCCTGGGTAAGATAGTTAATTCTAGCTTGCCCTATGTGGAAGAGGACACAATACTTAATACTGTGGTGTAATGGACAAGGTATAGTCCTCCACTGGTCCACGCTGCTCCGGCGGTCCTGGGTAAGATAGTTCATTCTAGCTTGCCCTATGTGGAAGAGGACTCAATACCCTACCTGTTGAGCTTGAAACAAAGTCATCACTTGGGCATGCTCATATTGCCATACAATATTCCATTATCTACTAATGAGCATGCAGCTATATGATTATAACCTGTAAACGATTACCCCGCCGTAGTTCAGCGCTTCAACCAAGTGATGACTTCAGTATGGCTAGTGTGTGAAGTATAAAGTATAGTCCTCCCCTGGTCCACACTGCTTCGGCGGTCCTGGGTAAGATAGTTAGTTCTAGCTTGCCCTATGTGGAAGAGGACACCATACTTAATACTGTGGTGTAATGAACAAAGTATAGTCCTCCACTGGTCCACGCTGCTTCGGCGGTCCTGGGTAAGATAGTTAGTTCTAGCTTGCCCTATGTGGAAGAGGGCATACAAGACAAAGTATAGTTCTCCCCTGGTCCACGCTGCTTCGGCGGTCCTGGGTAAGATAGTTAATTCTAGCTTGCCCTATGTGGAAGAGGGCATATATGAACCAAGAACGAAGGTTATGATCGAGGAATGATTCGACAACTAACCGATGGTATGAAATGTGAAGAATTCAAGCAAGCACACAATCAAGTCATCACTTGGGCATGCTCGATAGCCAACCCTATGACATTAACCTAGTAGAGCATGCGAAAACCAATATATATGTAAACGATGCCCCTCCCTAGTTCAGCGCTTCAACCAAGTGATGACTTCAGAATGGCTAAATCAAATCGGTTCAAAACATACCATCGGTACCCTATTGAAACACACAAGTCGATATCAAACCTCATGATTGTGTAGTCCTCCACTGGTCCACACTGCTCCGGCGGTCCTGGGTAAGATAGTTCATTCTAGCTTGCCCTATGTGGAAGAGGGCACATTACTCAATACTGTGGTGTTATGAACAAAGTATAGTCCTCCACTGGTCCACGCTGCTTCGGCGGTCCTGGGTAAGATAGTTAGTTCTAGCTTGCCCTATGTGGAAGAGGGCATACAAGACAAAGTATAGTTCTCCCCTGGTCCACGCTGCTTCGGCGGTCCTGGGTAAGATAGTTAATTCTAGCTTGCCCTATGTGGAAGAGAGCATACATGAACCAAGAACGAAGGTTATGATCGAGGAATGATTCGACAACTAACCGATGGTATGAAATGTGAAGAATTCAAGCAAGCACACAATCAAGTCATCACTTGGGCATGCTCGATAGCCAACCTCATGACATTAACCTAGTAGAGCATGCGAAAACCAATATATATGTAAACGATGCCTCCCTAGTTCAGCGCTTCAACCAAGTGATGACTTCAGAATGGCTAAATCAAATCGGTTCAAACCATACCATCGGTATCCTATTGAAACACACAAGTCGATATCAAACCTCATGATTGTGTAGTCCTCCACTGGTCCACGCCGCTTCGGCCGTCCTGGGTAAAATGGAACATTCCAGCTTGCCCTATGTGGAAGAGGGCACA
>NW_026525090.1:0-2500 GCF_943734705.1 Anopheles coustani | reverse complement strand
GTTGGTTGGTTAGTCCTTAGCTGGGCTGGCTGGCTGGCTGGCCATCGGTGGTGTGGTGTGGTGTGGTGTGTGGGTCGAGCATCGCGCGCCGTTGCCTTCTTCGGAGTGTTGTGGGTACGCAAGTGCTTGCAGTGCAAAGAGGTTGGTGATGGAGTGACATTGCCTTCACCATGGAGTTGCGGGTACTTAGGTACTTGCAAGGAGATGGTGGTATGGTGGTGTTGCGTGTGTGGTGTTCGATTAGAAAGATATAATTTCTAAGTCCGGATTAGTGCTGTCAGTGGGGCCGCCGCTAACAGGTCCTGTACGGCCACCGTGGGGCTTGACTTGGCGCTATTCCGGACTTGGGGCGATCACGATGTCCCCGTGCGGGACTTAGAAGATGGAAGAACACAAGTACCCTTATCCCATGACTTGTGAGCGATTGGCATACGTTACCACATGAAGAGAAAAATTGGCTAAGTCCCGGATCCATATTATATGAAGAGAAAAATCGGCTAAGTCCCGGATCCATATTATATGAAGAGAAAAATTGGCTAAGTCCCGGATCCATATTATATGAAGAGAAATATCGGCTAAGTCCAGGATCCATATATAATAACCTAATAATCGGCTAAGTCCCGGATCCATATTATATGAAGAGAAAAATCGGCTAAGTCCAGGATCCATATATAATAACCTAATAATCGGCTAAGTCCAGGATCCATATATAATAACCTAATAACAGGCTAAGTCCAGGATCCATATTATATGAAGAGAAAAATCGGCTAAGTCCGAGATTGGGTC
The DNA here is from genome assembly GCF_943734705.1 of Anopheles coustani. Classification (NCBI taxonomy): domain Eukaryota; kingdom Metazoa; phylum Arthropoda; class Insecta; order Diptera; family Culicidae; genus Anopheles; species Anopheles coustani. Next base: position 1,714 of record NW_026525090.1, on the reverse strand, counting down.
TGTCAGACATACACTTTCAAGATACCACACAAGCAAGCAAGATGGCCTAGTGATGGAACCATATAATATGAAGAGAAAAATCGGCTAAGTCCGAGATTGGGTCTGTCGGAAATACACTATCAAGTTACCACACAAGCAAGCAAGATGGCCTAATGATGGATCCATATGATATGAAGAGAAAAATCGGCTAAGTCCAGGATCCATATAATATGAAGAGAAAAATCGGCTAAGTCCCAGATTGGGTCTGTCAGAAATACACTTCCAAGTTACCACACAAGCAAGCAAGATGGCCTAGTGATGGATCCATATGATATGAAGAGAAAAATCGGCTAAGTCCAGGATCCATATAATATGAAGAGAAAAATCGGCTAAGTCCCAGATTGGGTCTGTCAGAAATACACTTCCAAGTTACCACACAAGCAAGCAAGATGGCCTAGTGATGGATCCATATGATATGAAGAGAAAAATCGGCTAAGTCCCAGATTGGGTCTGTCAGAAATACACTTCCAAGTTACCACACAAGCAAGCAAGATGGCCTAGTGATGGATCCATATGATATGAAGAGAAAAATCGGCTAAGTCCAGGATCCATATAATATGAAGAGAAAAATCGGCTAAGTCCCAGATTGGGTCTGTCAGAAATACACTTCCAAGTTACCACACAAGCAAGCAAGATGGCCTAGTGATGGATCCATATGATATGAAGAGAAAAATCGGCTAAGTCCCAGATTGGGTCTGTCAGACATACACTATCAAGTTACCACACAAGCAAGCAAGATGGCCTAGTGATGGATCCATATGATATGAAGAGAAAAATCGGCTAAGTCCCAGATTGGGTCTGTCAGAAATACACTTCCAAGTTACCACATGAGCAAGCAAGATGGCCTAGTGATGGATCCATATAATATGCAGAGAAAAATCGGCTAAGTCCCAGATTGGGTCTGTCAGAAATACACTTCCAAGTTACCACATGAGCAAGCAAGTTACCACATGAAGAGAAAGCCGGCAAAGTCTGGGAATGTTACCACATGAACTGGAAAATGGGCAAAAACCTACCTTCACAGGGAACGTGAATAAGTAAGGCTGTAGACATCGGATCGACAAGCCAAAGACTGATATGGAAAGGAAATGAGTAGTACTAGCTTTCCTGAGAGTTGCAGAGCTTAGACTGCATATGAACGAAAGTTATTAAGCGTCAAAGTCAGAGAAGTTACCCAAAGGAACACAAGTTCCAACTTAGAGCATGTATACCGCCTAGACGGTAAGAGGTACGGCCAGGCTGAGGAATAAGGAAATGTTGGCCAACATGTTCCCTAACTATCCCCCGAAGACCGCAAAGCAATCCAACATCAACCAAGAAAGTTATAGCCCGATCAAGGAAACACCTACTTTGCACCGATATTGCACCAAATACATGTACCAAGCACCTTCGGTTGCATACCTGCAGGGGTTTACCATAGTAGGCCATGGAAGACCGATATACCGAACATAATCACTTTCTATCTCCTCGGGTGTTTGAGATAGCGCTTTGCGGTACAAGAACGAAAGTTAGACTTTATCTTGGTGCATCTTTTTGCCCAAGATCACAAGACCCTATCTACCAAGGCAAGAAAGTTGTGTGGGGACAAATGTCCAAAAGTGCCCAAAGTGGCACACTTGAACCATATATTCGAGAAAAACACAAGTGTGGGCCCGAGCTAGCAAGTTGAAATGTT